>NC_056580.1:27385587-27565587 GCF_018340385.1 Cyprinus carpio | reverse complement strand
TATATATAGATATATATATTATAATTTTTTTTTTTTTTTTTTTTTTTTTTTACCTAAAAGAATAAATTCATAAAAAAAAATTTATCCAAAGTAAAAAATATCTATATATCGTGGTAGAATTTGTTGTTCTACCTTTAATCAAAGCTTATTTATATACATATAATATTATTTATTATATATTATATATTAAAGTATTTTAATATAATATTTTTCATTAAATATTTTTACTGTACTGTTAAAAAAAAAAAAAAAAAAAAAAAAATATATATATATATATTATATATATATATATATATATATATATATATATATATATATATATAATATATATATATATATTAAAAAATCCAAAGTAAAAAACCTTAATGATAATGCAAATTTTTGAGAGGGCAGTGTTATTTGGTTTGCTTATTATTTGTAAAAAGAATATTGTTAAATTATTTTATACTATTCATTGAAGTATAATTATTAAGACTATTTAAGATCTTATTATTCTTGAGTTTGCGATGAATATAGAATATATATTTTTAAAGTCATTAACTGTAATGAAAATAATTTCACAATGAAAAAACCATAGAGGTCATAAAAATATGCTTAATTTTATGTAGTAAAATTTAAAAAAATTAAAATAAAAAATTATATATATATATATATATATATATATATATATATATATATATATACTGATATATATATATTTATATATATAATTTTTTTTATTTTATTTTTTTATTTTTTTTATTTTATATATATATAAAGAGAAAAATGTGATTTCTTTTTTATCCTATCCTACTGAAAATATGTCTGAGTCTATATGCTGGCGTACTGCAGCCGTATGTTTTAGAATGAATGTTTGGAAATGGTTTTGTCATTCTGTGCATCTTTTTGTTCTTTTGCAGATAAACGAACCCGCAGAGTATTCTAGGATGCTTCCCCATACGATATCTGCTGCCTGCGAAATGAAGAGGTACACGAATCACATCGCTTTAAAAATCCATTTTTAATGAAGGATTTTACACTTCAGTCCCATGGGCTCCCAGACAAAAGGTTTGATCTCGAACTAAAACAACTGATTAACAGCTCTGTAGAGTTTGTTTATTGGAATTAGCAGGTCAGTATTCTTCTTGCAGAATATATCTTGTATAATATCTGAATAACATGAAAGGAAAAAGCCAAACGGATCCGGCAAAAAACACCCCTGATGCCTCGTGCTCATTAAATACTTATGCATTTCCACTGATGTGGGATCAGTTTGGAAAAAGCGGAGGTGAACATGTCTACATGTTCGTAAATGTCATGTTATATGACATTCAGAAGTGGGGAGGTTAAAGTATATAGTTTATTTAGCTTAACCAGGGGTTATGGGGAAAATCTTACTGAAAGTGAAAAGGACGGCCTAGATATTTAAAATATGGTGGTGAAATCACCCCATAATGAATAATATTTTTTTGTGGTGGGTGAAAATATTTTTTGTGTGTGTGTGGCACTTAATGCTTAATCAAATGACTTGTATGTGTTGTGTATAGATAGATAGATAGATCTATAGTAGATTAAATCTGTATTATTCTGAAACTTCTTTTTCTCATTCGATTAGTGAGAATGTACTGGACACTTGGCAGGAAATCCAGGGGACTTTCCAGAGGATTCAAAGTCTAACCAGAAAGCAGAAAGATCACCTGAAGCGAATACACAAAGGAAATGAGACCGCTAATGGTAAAGTCATTTTTTAGAAACTATTTAGAAATTTCGTACTAATATCCTTTATTAAATTATAGCTGTTATACCTCCTCACCCAAGCACATTTCTTCCTATTCTAATTAAATTAGGTAAAATAAAAACTGTGGCGTTACAATTACTCTAGAAATGTCACAACAAATTAGTAATTATATAGCTAGTAGTGTAATGCGGCATACTAGTAATTATACATTTCATTGTTTGTTCTTTCCCGCAAATTAAAAGCAGAAATACTTGACGCAAAGGCATGGTGTAAGGGCTTTTTGCTCCGATGACCTCTGACCTCCACGCAGCATTAAAATAGACTGAGCGGATGAGCATGTTCAATTATCACTTTGATAAATGTTGTTTTGAAGCAGCACACTGTTACACAATTATGTGTCCTCTGTGAGATCACTTGGAAAACAATACGCCAGTGAGATGTATTTTTGGAAAGCATGATGGAAAGCATGCGGAAAAGACCGTGTGTTTTTGCCCCATGGAGCGGCTATATGCATCGAACGCAATTAGGGGTGTTTGCTCTGGAAAGCATTAATAATAGCTGATAGTATTGCTCATACTCCGGGTTAGGGCTTCTGGAAAACAATCAAGTCTTTTAAAGTTTTTAAAATGATCTTAAATGAGAGCAGAAAGCCTTAAATGCATAAAGTCAAGGCACTGAATGTTGCATGCACTGCAAAAACTGACTATCTTTCTTAGTATTTTTGTCTTAAAAATATCGAAATGCCCTTAAATCAAGATACATTTACTTGAGATGCAAAATGAAGATATGAAGTCAAAAAATTTAGTGAGTTTATGCTTAAAATAAGAACAAATATCTGTCCATGATGCATGAAAACTAGTCTTTGAATGAAGTTGTATTTTCTGAACCTATTAGCGTGCATTTATTTTTTTTTTCCCATAAAATCATTGAATGACTTAATTTTGGTCAATGTCGTTTTGGTTCTCAAGTCAATACATTTTGATATTTGCACCGGACAAGTAAAAAAATACTGAGAAAGAACATTACATTTTTCACATTTATTATCAAAAGCTACAGTAAAAGTTATTTCCATATTCCACTGGTTGAGAGTGGAGTTTTATTTTATTTTATTTTTTTTAAATAGTGCTCTCAGTTGATTAAAAACAATTAACTAATTAATCACATTATTTCTGAAATTAATCGTGATTAATCCCACCTAGCATTAAAGGTTTTAAATATACGTTTATATTTCAATAATTTCACATTCAATCTTCAAATGAATGTAGAAACAACATAAAGACAGCATAATGGCATCTTTTTTTATGACTGAAGGCCAGTATGGCTGATATCAATACTGTTGATGTCTCTATGAAATTGTTTTTTTTCTCTGTAATATTTAACTATTGACTAGAGCCATTCAACATTACAGTATAATTGAGAGCTATCAATTTAAACATTTATTAGACTTTAAAAAATAACAACTTCTAATTTAAGTGAACTTAAAACAATCTTCACATAAACCCATTATAATAAATGTCATATTTAGCTACCTAAAAATGTATCTACATCACAGCAGCTGGTTATGAGCTTATTTTGGCTGCTTTTAGAGCCTCCGCTGCTGAACATGATGTGGATCTGACACGCATCCTATTTTCTCACAGCTCTTTACCTTTTCTGGCATGCTTCAGGTCTTATATGGTAAGAATGGTAGATTTGAAGCTGCAGTCGGTAACTTTTGGGGCTCGCGTCTGGTGGAAGAACATTGTAGCGGGAGCTACTTCTCTCTGTTTACATCTATGGCGAGTCACGCAGGTACTGTGCTACTCTGCAGCATTGCTGACCCCAACCAGACTAAAATAGTCAGAATATAAACACTTATTATAGGTGTACCGTAGTGATTCAGGATAAGACAAAAACCACGGTTTGGAAAATGGATTCATGATGTACTTGCTCATTATATATATTTTTTACATTTTCAACACAATACAACACTGTGGCACAGCCCTGCGCTGATTGGAGCAGAAAAGCCGGGAGTGATGGATTTTGTTTATATTGGAGAGAAGTAGCTCCGGCTACAATGTTCTTCCGCCAGACGCGAGCCCCAAAAGTTACCGACTGCAGCTTTGATGGATGGATGGATGGATGGATGGATGGATGGACAGGATGGTAGATTGGATGGATGGATGGATGGATGGATGGATGGATGGATGGAATGACAGAATGGTAGACTTGATGGATGGATAAATGGATGGATGGATGATGATAATGATGTAACGACAGAATGGTAGATTGGATGGATGGACTGATGGATGGATGGAAATACAGAATGGTGGATTGGATGGATGGACAGAAAGGAAGATTTGATGGATGGATAAAGGAATGGATGAATGAATGGATGGATGGATGGAAGGAATGACAGAATGGTATATTTGATTTATTGGATGTATAGATGTATGCATGGATAGAACAAAATAATTATACACTTTATGGATGTATGGATGGAAGGAACAACAGAATGATAGAATGGATGGATGGATATATCTATAATAAATAGACAGAACATTGTTAAATAGAACATTAGACAGAATAAACAGCAAAACATTTCCTTCTGAATTTTAGGAAAGAAAGCCTGAACAGATCAAAGTATAAATTATGAACATTTTCATTCTGGATGATCTATTCTTTTAGTTGGTGCCTGCTGAGCCTGGGACGATGGATGGCTCTGTAAAACCCCATTAGATACAGTTCAACTGCACAGGCTTTGCTTTCATTTAGTATACATATGTAATATCCGCAGCACAGACAAATAAAATAAATCACTAACACTTGATTTACTTTGCGTAACTGCTATAATTACATAATTAAAAAAGGTTATGAAAACAGGTACGTTTTCACAAACACACAGCATGAATAGTCACAGACAGTCGTTGTGTTACCTTCATAGGGGGGTAGCGATGATAGGGTGCAGAGCCTGTCGCGAGTTCAATGGCAGTGATTCCGAAACTCCAAATGTCAGCTTTGAAGTCATAACCCCGTACCTGCGGTCACATGACATGCTAGCAGATCATCAGATGATGGGATGACAGACTATGACCCACACCAATCATAAACAGCTGTTTTTTTATAGCAGATATCCAATTATTAAACAATCTCTATGATCTGCACTAAAATAGTTGAATGGTTATTAATCATTCATAGTATCGGAAAAGCTCATAGAAAATAGTCTAGCTAGCTTATTAACACTCTCATGGTGCCAAGATCCATCATATTTACAGTAGATGACAGATACACATTGGTGGAGTGTCTTTCTTCTTAGGCAGCAACTTTGCTTCAACTGATTCAGTAAGCATATCACTGATCTAACCGCATAATACTCAAATCACAAAAAATGAACAGAACACAAAAACATTGGGCTGAAAATATGAAGCAGCACAATTGTTTTCAACATTCATAATAAGAAATGTTTCTCGAGCAGCAAATCAGAATATTAGAATGATTTCTGAAGGATCATGTGACACAGAAGACTGGAGTAATGATGCTGAAAATTCAGCATTGCATCACAGGAATAAACTACATTAGAAAATATATTAATAATAGAAAACAGTTATAACAGGTATTGCTGTTTTTACTGTTTTTTGATCAAATCAATGCAGCCTATGTGAGCAGAAGAGACTTCGTTTAAAAATATGTTATAACAGTAGTGTGGTTTCAACTATTTTGTATTTAAACTTTTCAGTATTGAATGAATAATAATTATAATCAACATTTCTTTGTCCACCGTCTTTGTTGGGTAATGACACTGAGTTTGTCAAGAAATGCATTATGGGATTGCCCTGTGTCTTATAACAATACATGTAATGCTGCTTTAGTTTTAGCTTTTATTTAGGCCAAAACAGGGTATCTTAGTATTTACTAAACTTCTAGAACAGTCTTCATGTTGTTTTTGTTTTGGTAAAGATTTATCTTAGGCGTTTTTTGCCTTTGGTCTTATCATAGGACAGTGTAGAGCTGGCAGAAAGCGCGAAGTGAGAGAAAGAAGGGGGTCGGGGCTGGATTGGGAAAGGTCCTCAAGCCAGGATTCGAACTCGGGACTCCCGTTGCGCATAGGCACTATATGTTGGCACGCTGCCCACAAGGCTATCAGCACCAGCCTTCATGTTGAGTGTGCATCTATTTTTAATGATTTAAAATGCTGTCTATGTAGACAGCTCGCTAGGTTTTTGAAACAGATCCACTTGTACATGTTTAATGTTGGCCCTCTGAGTAAACTGACCTGCTCCATCACCTCCGGGGCCATCCAGCATGGGGTCCCCACAAATGTTTTCCTTACTTTGTGTCTAGTGACATCTCCACCGGTGGCCAGAAAGCGCGCTCACTCCGAAATCTATAGAGAATGATTAAAAACCTCATCATACCCTCAAATAACATCTACTGCAAAATCATCTGACAGCTGGAAAGTAAATGTTTTTAATGAAAAATCTGACATTCATGAAAATGAATGACAGACATACAGTCTGATAAATTGGTTGTATAGTCTCATACCTTTGTGTACTGTATATAAGTCAGTGAAAATATGCCTTTCCAAAAAATATAGATGTGAACTATTATATTTGGACAGAGCAACCTTTTGAAAAGACTGCATGTCTACCTTTCACAGCTTTATTTCCATTTGTGTCAAACATCGACTGTGCTTTCAACAATCAAAAATGTGTGTGTGTGTGTGTGTGTGTGTGTGTGTGTGTGTGTGTGAGAGAGAGAGAGAGAGAGAGACCCTGTATGTTTAAAACGGTTTTCTAAATTTAAAAACTGTCTGTCAAACATTTCAATAGAAAATTCTCTGATTTGAAGTTCAATCTGAACAGAGAGGAGAGCTAAGGTCACTATTGGAAACCCCTGTTACATAAAACCGATCAATATTCTAGAACTCAATCAGCCAGTTTTCCCCTCAGGGACGGAAAAAGCCCCATTTCAGGAATTTAACACACTTCTCCACACTACCATCAGTGTGTTCTCTGGCCTGTTTTTCTGCTCTCCTTTATGTGGTTCTAACACACAAATTCATAAAACAAAATTAAACGGAGAACAAAAGTGGGGAATATATTATCTTTTAATAATCAAACCATACTGTAATTAACCTCAATGAAAGAAAAAATTAAAAAAATAAAAAATTAAAGTGGCTTTACGGACTCATTAAATCACTGCTAGGTTATTGCTTTTACAGTAAGCATAATTAAAGTTAATTACCAAGCTTTAAAAAGCAATATAAGCTCTCTAAAGGCCGCATAACTGTTGCTTTTTAAATTGACAACCAATATTAATTAAAGCAGGATTTTTTAAGGATTTTTTTTTTTTTTTTTTTTTTTTTTAAGAAAGCTTAAAGTCTCTATAATGAGCTGAGGAGCTGAATCGGGTGTGTTAGATGAGGGAGACAGTAGGCGCGTTTCCATTACAGATTTGCGCAAAACTTTGGCGATATTTTATAAATGTCGATTAAAAAAGTATTGTGAAATGACGGCGTTATGCGACTAAAATGTAACCTGGGAAAGCCCCTTATACTGGAGAGCGGCCAAGTATGAAGTGTTTCTTGGAGGTTATAGTACACTGAAGAATGATCATATGACTTTTTACATACGCCATGTGTTTTTGCGAAATTGTAGCTTTTCCATTAGGCTTATTTTCAATTTTCAATTACAATTTGTGCAATTTGATGCCTATAGTGCTGGGCTGCTCCGGACAGTTTTGAAAACCACTGCATTTCAGAGACATGTTCTTAAATGTAACTCATATTTGTGACCCTGGACCACAAAACCAGTCATAAGGATCGATTTTTAGTAATTGAGATATATACATCATCTGAAAGCTGAATAAATAAGCTTTCAGTTGATATATGGTTTGTTATGATCTGACAATATTTGGCCGAGATACAACTATTTGAATCCCTGGAATCTGAGGGTGCGAAAAACTCAAAATATTGAGAAAATCATCTTTAAAGTTGTCCAAATGAAGTTCTTAGCAATGCATATTACTAATCAAAATTAAGCTTTAATATATTTACAGTAGGAAACTTACAAAATATCTTCATGAACATGATCTTTACTTAATATTAATGAAATTACTACATACAGTGTATTTTTGGCTATTGCTACAAATATACCCAGCGACTTAAGACTGCTTTTGTGCTCCAGGGTCACATATAACAAATACTTATGCATGCACAGTTTTTAACGTAGCTTTTTATTGCCTTTTTGGTAACTTCATGACTTACTGATGACACAATTATGACACTGCATGCTCGTAGTTTCTTTTGCGCTTTAATATGAAATGATATACAGCGCGCCACTGCATTTGTGCATGCAATTGAAGAGCATGTGCTATGAGCACAGTATACCGGCTGACAGGACAGGAGTTTTTTTTTTTTTTTACTGAAATATGGCCTGACGACATCTCATCTGACCACAGTTCACTCTTTTGTTCAGTTCACTTTTAATAAAACCCTATCATGCAATAAAAACAGGTTAAGGACCAAAAAAGCTACACATGGCAACAATCTGCAACACTGTGTTTTATAATTCTGGTTTTTACAAATGAAAAGTCCTTTTGGTTACATCACAAACAAGAATAGTAAAAATAACGGATTTATTGGCATCACTGTGGATATGCTGTCAGGTTAATTTAGTTATTATGAAAATAATAATCATCATTTATATCATCATATGATCTTTTGCTCTTCTGTAGTTCTCACATTTGGGGTTGTTCATATTTAATATTGATGCATTGCAGATGCTTTAAATTATATATCACCATTTACTTTTGTTATGTCTAAAAGAGCAGCTCAGACATTCAACCAAACATCTTTTTGTTTCACTGAAGAAAGAAAAATCTAAATTCTGAAATAATAGTAATAAATATTTATAATAATCTCTCTCCTCACAGAGATCTCAAATTTGCTGCTCTTTTTAAAAAAAAAAAAACATCTCAATTGTTTACAAGGATGTTGAATTATGAATGACGGTAATTGAATCTGAGCCACGCTCTGATGATTATGATTTCATAACGTTACATTACTAGCTCCACGTGCCTTCTCAGTGTGATCACAGACTTTGATCAGGACGCTTCAGAGGTGAATTTTGAGCTCTGAAGTTGATTTTAATTGGCCGGTGTTGCCTTGCACTGGCAGCGGCTGACACAGTTGTTATGGTAGAGCAATTCTCACTGCATTGTTTGGTGCTAAAATTGACAGAGTTCCTTATTAATAGTCAGTGTTGCATGGTGTGCATATCACTGCTGTGCTTTCTTTGCATATGCATACTAATGTGCTCATATATATATATATATATATATATATAAATATATATATATATATATATATATATATATATATATATATGGGCATTGGGCAAGAGTGAGACTGACAAAAGAAAATGCTCGATGTCTTAATACTAAACCACAAACGGTTTGTCTTCAGGTTCTGAATGCAAGGAAAATTTGCAATTTTTCTCCACCATTTACATGAGGCCCATTTAATTCTATTTGATTAATAGATGCATTTACATTATTTTGTTCATTTAGCAAACACTTCTATGCAAAGTAACTTTGACTTACCGTTAGAGATTGTGATGGTCAAAAAGTGTTTATTTTTAAGAAACATGTTTTTAATGCAGTAAATACATGATACCACATGTACTGATTATTTCACAGACTCTTTGAAAGATTTGATGCCACTTTCCTGGAAAACTTTGGCAAAAATTGCAGTGATTATTTTTTTTTTTTTTTTTTTTATAAGCATTTACATTTAAGTTTAAAAAAAAAAAAGCCATAGAAACTATTTTCAATTAGAAATTGCTAGTATTTTTCTCAAATAATTATAAACATTTAGCAAGTAATGCATTGAATTAAGTGTAAAATTTTGAAGCATATAGACTGAAGTATTTCCGTGTAACATGTTTTTAAGGTTTTATTTGTTTTATATTTTTAAGATTTAAGATTTTCTAGTGTGCATTTAGCAGGACCTTTTATCACAATAGGCACTGTGATGTGTAAATGTGGTATTGTAGTAGTGTTGCATTGCACTTTTAGTTCAAAAGATCAGTGAAAATATATTTTTCATGATACGAGCGCTGGTGTTGGATAAATGCATAAACGTTTTGTTGGTTTCCTCTCTGTTTCCAGAGCAGTTTTCCATGCCCATCCAGTGCACCGAAGACACAGCAGAACAGGCCGAGGTTCCTTTCTCCTCACCGCTGAGGTCAGAGGTCGACAATACTTCGACCTCCTCATCCCTCGCGTCACGTGGCGCCGGTCCAGACGGACCGTTTTTTGATTCCCTAAGAGGCCTGTGTGTGAAGTTTCCCCCGAGCACAGACGATGAGTACGACTTTCTCAATAGTACGCCGGATAAACGGGTGGACCTGCAACTGCACAGTCCGGACCTCGGAGACCACATGCACACGATGAGGGAGGAGTCTTATCCGTCGTACTCTGCACCCTCTCACACATCTGCATCCTCTGAGTCGCACGAAAATGTACGAGGACCCCAACAGGTAAGATGAAGTCTCACAGCCAGGATGCCTTGAAAGCTGCTCGGTAACTTTATTAAAGGAATAGTTCATCACAAAAAAAAATACTGAAAGTATTCTCACCCTCAGGCCATCCGAGATGTAGATGAGTTTGTTTCTTCATCAGATTTGGAGAAATGTAGCATTGCATCACTTGCTTACCACTGGAGTGAATGGGTGCCGTCAGAAAGAGAGTCCAAACAGCTGATAAAAACATCACAATAATCCACAAGTAATCCACAGCACTCCAGTCCATCAGTTAACACCTTGCGAAGCCAAAAGCTGCGTGTTAACACTATAAGAGGTGTGTATGACTTCGATGTCATACACTGATCGTTCTGCGCAGCGCTGCTTCAATCCGAACATGCCTAATAACTAGAGCACATTAGCATCAGTGGTTCGCCCACTCAGTTGGGAGTTACTGTCATTACCGTTAGTTACTACAGACTACAGTTTACTAGCTGGCTATGCCTTCGTCACGTAAATGCACATTACCTGGTTGATCATTTACAAATCAGCTCGGTCTCCTTATTTAAATTAAGCTGCTACAGGGAGCATCTATTCATGTTGTAGCAGTATTTGACAGTTGAGAGAGACGGCAGCTTTCCCGCGAGTGGACACACCCCCAGCATTTGAGAGCTTATTTTTTCAAGATTTTGATACCTTATTTAAAATATTTTGCAGTTTTTGGTTTTTTTTTTTTTTTTCTCCATTCAAATTTGGCTCTGTGGTTAATACATTTTTCTCAGAACACATATTTAATATTGCTTTCCGCTGATTTTAAGATGTTTTTAACTTTAAACAGTTGCAGTGCATAATCCATAATAACGCTTCCTCCAGTGAAAAAGTTCATCCTCTTTTATCCTCTCACATCAAAATCACACCAAATCCACCAACATATTTGTTTTGGCTTTTAAACGTTGCTTGATCTGTGCATATTTCTCTCCTGATTCAGACGAGACAACTTTTTCACTGGAGGAAGCTTTATTGTGGATTATGGACTCATATTTTAGCCGGTTTAAAGTTAAAAAGTCTTGGCTTCTCCAGATGTTAACTGTTGGACTGGAGTGGTGTGGATTACTGTGATGTTTTTATCAGCTGTTTGGACTCTCATTCTGACGGCACCCATTCACTGCAGAGCATCCATTGCTGAAGAGGTGATGCTACATTTTTATGAGAACTATTCCTTTAAGAACTGCAACATTATATGGTGTTGCTAAAATTGTAAGAACAATTATTTAAGTGATGTTAGCGACATACAACTCGTCTGCGTAAGAAAACATCTGTAAAAGAAGTCATTTAGTCAGTATAAATTTGGAAACTTTACATTGGATTTGGCTAATGTTACTCATAAAAGATATAGTTTTTTTGGGGAGCGTATTAGTGTCTAAACTCCAAAACCTAGTGAGCTGCCTTCATGTTTACTGCCTATATAGGCAGCGTCCTAGCTAGTGCTAATCCATGTGCCACACAAATAACATTCTTTATGTGAAGTGCACAGGAGATGATTGCTTACAGTACAGTCTGAGGTCAGATTTCTAATCTATGAATTTGGTTAATTAGCATAGAAATACACAGCACTCTGAAATTTTGGTTAAAATTGTACATTTTTAATTAGAATGCATTTTCAGTCAGTGCCAAAAAGTTTTGTTTTAATTAACGTTTCTCTTGACTTGGAATCCTTGGAAATGTTTTCAATTTAATCCAAATTTAATTGTAGAATTTTTTTTTTTTTGAAAAATGCGTCTTAAATTTTACTGCTGGAATGGCATTAAAAAACAAACCACGATTATTATTGTTAACTAAAACTAAAACCATACAAAAAAGTTTTAGTTACTTGTAATAAAATAAACTGAAAAAAATAAATAAAAATAAAATATTTTATTATTTTATCTGTTAGTTGCTAAGGCAACATATCTCATTTTGTTTAGTTACACTTGAAGTTCTAAATTAACTAAAACTAAATAAACGAGCTAAAAAATAAAAAAAAAATTATAAAAAACACAGAAAAACAAACAACTAAAACAAAAAATAATTACAAACAATAAAATTACTAAAACTAAAATTAAGATAAAAACCGAAAATATAAAAATTTGATCAAATTCTAAATATTATATATATAACTATATTATTACTATATTACTAATATAACTATATTATTAGTTCAGATATACTAAAATAACTTTTATTTTGTACTGAGCTCATCGCATTGCATTTTGGGATTGTCTGCAAAGGATACATGCAATTCTGCCACAAAACAAGAAGTTTTAGAAGGGATTAGACACAAAATGTTTTTCATTTTGGTGTGTTCTGAGCAGAAATCATAGTTTCAGCTCTGGCGTTTAGCGGCCTCCTTCACAAAAACCGGTTTGAATGAAAAAGAAAAAAAAGTGGTTAATAATTTTCTTTTTAAAATGAGAAAACACGATGCGGTCATGTGCAACTCCAGAAAATTTTGGTCACTGGCTTTTAGGAGAAATTCCAGTATTGTTTTCAGTTTTTGTTCCTTAAATCATTATGAATCTCTGCACAGAAGGCAAATGTCATCAATATTTCTGCTTGTCTTTTTTAAAAAGTCATGTGTGATTGCTAGACAGGCATCTCTATAGGTTTTACAATTTATATTAATACAACACATAATGTCTTTGCTAATTCAGATGTTTAACACTTATTCAGAAGGCTAGCATCTAAAACTTAATGCAAGTATAAGGTTGTTTTTCATATTTTGACACAGGTATATTTTTGATGCATTATTAGTAATTGCTGCACTTAATCTAAATACAGGCAATCAAAATCTAAAGAGCTGCCTACATACGCGGCATTTTAATGCACTAAAAGCAAAAGATGTTCTACGGTAAGCAGCATGATTATGATACCTGATATAATACTATAATACTCCAGCAGTGCACATATTCTTTGTAAAGACGACAATCCCACACTGTATTGTAATGATGAGCATTGGTGTTAATGCATTAAATGCATTTCATTCAGACCCTAAAAGTGTTGATAAAAAATACTTCAATCTGCCTGAATCAGCTTTACCCAGTATTTGTGTGTGCTATTTTTTTAAGCTTATTGTGTAGTTAATAGCATGTAGTTAGCTTAACAACGTGCTAAGAGCAAGCTATTAAAAGTGTTCTCTTCATATGAAAAGCCTCATATGAGGTTCAATTTCAGTGACAAGTCCTTAAACCAGCTACCTTTGTAGGCAGAAGATGGCAAGACAGCTCAATAGAATGTTGAATCATGTTGAATCATGTCTATAAAAATATTTTTAAAAATACCATTATACTACACAAAAATTGACAACAGTTCTTTTCATAAGTTTACATGCTCCTTTTTTATAAAAATATTTTTAAAAACTTAATATTATTAAATATAGGGTAACCATTATACTACACAAAAATTGACAACAGTTCTTTTCATAAGTTTACATGCTCCTTTTTTAAATATAGGGATCATAATTTAGTGTTTTTTTTTATTATTATTTTTTATTTTTTTATTTGTTGTGAATTTATTATAAATATTGTTATTTTTATTTTTAAACTTAAAATATTAAACATGAATGATATAATAATAATAATAATATTATTATTATTATTATTATTATTATTATTATTATTAAACATGAATTATTATTATTATCATTATGGTTGTTGTTGTTACTATTATTATTAATATATTTAAAATATGAATATAAAATATGAAATTATCAAAAAGAATAATAAACAAAAATTGACATGACAAAAATATTAAACACAGTTCTATTATATACAAGTTAATATAATCCTTGTGATTTTTTTTTTATATAGGATATAATTTTTGTTACTATAAAAATTCTTCTTATTTATTTATATTATATTTTTTAATATTTGTATATTTAAAATAATAATTATTATATTTAAAAATATAAATAATAATATTATTATTATTAACTTTAGTAGTAGTATTGCCCTGGTGAAGCTATTTGGTCCCCATTTATTTTGCATTTATTAAACAGGACAAAATATGATCTGAATATGCATAAAATATTTTTTTTTTTATGCATAAAAAAAGTTTCCACACCCCTGGTTCTTAATATCATATTGCTATTGCTTCTTTGAGCATTTGTGGCTGTATGAGTCCCTGGTTTGTCCTGAGCAGTGAAGGCAGAAATCCTTCAGTTCCTGGACGTTCTTCAGCATCTTTGCATCTTCTGCACATTTGCGTTCTTCCCCACAGAGACTCAGTGATGCTGAGATTCAGAACAACTGACCGACTCAAACACAGCACAATCACAGTCACTGATATTAAGAACAAGGCAGTGCGAACCATATAATCCTGTTCAAATTAAAGTTTTTTTTTTGTCTTGTAGCTTTACTTTTAAATGCTAAACATCTTACAGATTCTGGAAGGGGTGTGTAAACTTACACATTTACAGCTGTATATATTTGCAGCTCGTGAATCTGCAAAAGAAATTGAATTGGAAAATCTATTTAAAGGAGTATTATTGTTTTTTATTTTCTGTTTGGATGTCTGTGTGGATAACAGTTATTATGTAAGGTTTTATTTTGGGCTGGAATTCGGTGCTATCCCATTTAAGATGTCAATTAGGATGTGCTAAGACCACAGAGAGCTGTGTATCACACATTATGTCGTCTTCTGTGTTGTCGTACTATTACACTTGTTTCCAGGCTGTTCTTTTTTGCTGTCTTCAAGCTTAAAAGCATCGCAGATACCTGGGCTCATCTGTTTTAAGAACAAGGGAAAAAATTAATAGTGTTGTTGGCAAAACAGACATTTCAAATGGAATGGCTAAATTGTGTAGTGTAAATCTGGTTTCATCTAAAAAAAAAAAAAAAAAAAAAAAAAAGGGCCACAAAGAGCATTGCTGTTTGAAAAAGGGCAGATCTTAATATGTGATAACAGACTGATTATGAATTAATTTTTTTGTTTATCATATGGGTATGTACAGAATGTCAGACAAGTAAAAAAAAAAAAAAAAAAGGTTTTTTTCACATGCTGAAAATCTGTTTTATTATTATTGTCATTGTATTCATTGTCATATATAAATAAATCTCTCTATATAAAATATAATAAAATACAAAATGAAAAATTATAAAAGAAAAAAAGTAAAAAATGTAAAAAAAAAACATTTCAAATTGGCATATATATATATATATATATATATATATATATATATATATATATATATATATATATATATATATATATATATATGGTTTAATAATAATAATAAATATTATTATAATATTTTGTTTTACATATCTTTTATAATTTTTAGGGCATTTTATCCTGCTTTATTTATTTATTTATTTATTTATTTATATATATTTATTTCAGCATATATCTCTAGTCTAGATACTGATGTATGCTGAATAATGTCTTGGCTACATTTATTATATTTGATTGTTTATGCTGAATAATGTCTTGGCTATTAATTATTATATTTTATTTATTATATAAACATATATATATATATATATATATATATATATATAATATATATAATCTACAGGTATGTGTGTGTGTGTGTGTGTGTGTGTGTGTGTGTGCTGAAGATTCTAAAATATATATATATAATAAATATTCTATTGTATATTATTATTATTATCATTATTATTATACAACTGTCACATAAAGCTATTCGATTTTGCATTTCATTTGCACAAATAGTTTTTTTTTTTTTTTTTTTTTTTATAATCTTCAGCGTATTTTATCCTGCAGTTTGACTGTGTATCTCCAGTCGAGTTACGGATGCATGCTGAATAGTTTAATCCTGGCTTTTATTTCCCCGTCATTATCTGATGCCAGCTTAACAAATGGATAATTGTCAGTGTGGTTGCCCTCATTGCTGTCTAATGTCCTTTGTCTATGTCCAGCTTGTTTGGACTCCAGACCTCCCGGACTTGTCCGCCCAGGCGCCGGGGACAGACGCTCAGCAGATGAACAGCCGAGAGAAGTGTGCCTTTTGCAAGGATGATGTACCCCCAAATCACATGTATAGCCACCTCAATTCACACTTCAAGAACAAAGCTGGCGATTGACACACACACAGGCAAGGGCCGGCCGCCGGACTGAAACGGCCTTTATTCATGGCTTTGTTGAGTAGCGCGATACCCGTCTGAACACATTTGCTCGCGTCCATCAGTGACACGATGAAGAGAGCGGAACCTTCCGCTGTCGTTTATTTAATTAGGAGAACTTTAAACGGTTCATTTTAGGATGGTTATGTCTTAATTAATCTTTTTAGCTGCATTTTAGTTGGAGGCGTTATGATGACTGGCAGTTTCACTGTAGAATAAAGACGTGCTTCCTTTTGAAAGTCATTTAATTTGATATGGCATCATAAAAGATAGAGGATGATAAACGCTGTTTATGTGAGCTCAGTCAAATGTCTCACCGTTGTACTTTTATCCGAATGCATCCCAACCTAAAAAACACGTAGCTCTCATCTATGCAATGCATATATCAAATTAAACACAAAATATCATTTTCTAGATTTAATTTACAGTTCTACAAATGTCGGGCAGATTCAAACCCTGTTTATGAATATATCACATTTATATTGCAATTTTCAGACATAAGTGAAAATGTCACGGAAACCACATTATAATAGTAACTGCGATTTTTAAGTCATAAATCCAGTTACACAAATGCTTGTTTTCTGTAGCAATGGTTTCAAACATACTGTCATTTTTTTCTGCATCCTTTCCTCCAAACTCAGTTCCAATATCATATTTTTGTAATATTTCTGTTTAAAGTGAATAAAACCACACTGACATATATTAAGACAAGAGTCACTATATAATTGTGTCCTCAGGACAAATGTCAAAGTTATCACAGTTTCAGCAACGTGGCTGGTAAATTTAGCGGTCGCTGGAAAAATCTTCCACTGAAGTGTTGTGGAAGTAATAACTCCTAATTGCTTTAATTTGATCACTTAATTTTAATGTGTACCACCTGTATGAGGGAATCTGTTCAGAATGAGAATAATCTTGGATAATTATTTCTACGATAAACACCATCTGGTTTACGAAAGCATTTCTGCACAGGTATTTCAGGTTAATTAAAACTTTGTTTCTACACAAAGTATCCAATATAAGCTCAATTTGTGATGCACAATTATCTTATGATTTATAATGCATTATTTTGTGGCCTGCTTGTTATTATAGGCCGTTTTTAAGGCCATACAGTTTATTAACATGAATGAACAGGAGCGAAAAGCACTGAGATGAATGGAGAAATATTAACTGAATGATTTCGATTTAACTGAACGACTGAATTAGCTGCTCAAATACCTTAAATACCAAAACAATCTTCTTAAACAATTTTGTCTTCTTACGATCAAATACCTTTAAACTGCAAAAATAAATTTAAAAAATAAATAATTCTCTGTAGAGGAAAATCAATTATTTTATTATTATTATTATTATTATTATTTTAAAAATATATTATAAAATTATTTGTTAAATAATTAAATAATTAATTAGATAATTTTCTTATTTTTATAATACTAATAAAATATTTTTTTAAATGCATAATGATAAAAATATTTTTCACACTAGCAGAAAATCTGATATATTTTATTATAAATATATTTATCCTTATTAATTTAATTAACAATTAATAATACTTATTAAACATTTGTAATTATTAACGTTTTTCTCAGCAGAAAATCAAATATATTTGATTTTTTTATATTATTATTGTTGTAATAATAATCGTTAGCTTTTGCATTTCATTTGCACAATATTTTTTGCATTTCTTTTATAAACTTCAGCAAATTTTAACCTTCAGTTTGAGCGTATATCTCTAGCTAGTGCTTTTATCTGAGGATCTTAAACCATGTACTTGATGCTGCATTGGACTGTGTGTGTGGATAATTAGCAGTCTCGTAAACAAACGTAATCATTTTCACTAATTCCAGTGACGATGCATTGAGCAGAAATGTGTGTATTCGCACACGTGTGCAGTGAAGACCTCGCAGCACCCCAGATTACATCCTGCTAACACACACACTGCATAGATGAGCTGGTGTGAAGAAGAGGAACTAGTTTTGTTGTTGTTTTTCACACTGGCAGGCTGGTGCTACACATGGGGACTTTTGCAATGTTTCACTGATTCGCAGAAGAAAAGATTCCATAAATATATTGATTTAAGGGATAACTAGCTGGTCATTATCGTGAAATAAACACTGATTGGGTGATTCAGCAACACAAAGCGTGGTATATTTTGCGATAATGACTAGTTTACGGTCTCATGATTTTAGAGCTGTTCAGTTTGTGGTTCTAAAACTTGAAAGAGAATCAGCATTTTCAAGTCCTGGCTTCCCTCTGGAGTTTCCTATGGGTTTTTGGTTTATGAGTAAAATAATATCTGTGGTTAACCTTTCAGGTTTTGTTCTGTGACACATTATAAACATCCATATGTGAATTTTGAAGCCACTATGTTGTTGTTTTTTTTTAATAAAACTTGCTAACAAGTTTCTAAATGTGGACTACATCTTAGAAGAATGTGAGTCTGCATGCTTTACGAATCTGAAAAAGGTTGTAGTCCTTATTTAGCAACTTTAATTTTAAAGGCTGTTCGGAAAACCTGTAGGAAATTCCCTAGGGAAGCCATGATGACTTATCCGCCAGCCTACAAACTGATGTCATGACTGAACAGCTCTATTTACTTACCAAATAAATAAATAAATATTTATGAAATATTATTTTATTGCTTAGGGCAGGAGTTCTCAACCAGGGGGCTGAAGGATGACTTAAAATTATTTAAACTATTATTATAAAATATTACATTTATTTAATATTAGGGCTGTCAAATGATTAATCACGATTAATCACATCCAAAATAAAAGTTTTGTTTACATAATATATGTGTGTATACTGTGTATATTTATTATGTATATATAAATACACACACATGCATGTATATATTTAAGAAGAATATGTTATGTTTATATATTAAATATATTTATATATAATATAAAATATAAGAATATAAATATATAAATGTATATACATGTAAATATTTATATAATTTATGTGTGTGTATTTATATATACATAATAAATATACCCTGTACACATACATATATTATGTAAACAAAACTTTTATTTTGGATGTGATTAATCGTGATTAATCATTTGACAGCCCTATTTAATATTTTATTTTTATTTTTTAGTATTTATTTAATATATTTTATTATAATTAAAAAAAAAAAATAAAAAAAATCAAGGTGTAGAATTAGTATTTTGTAATTTTTTACATATTATTATTATTATTACTCTTAATTGTTTGATTAAATATACAGTTCTTGAAATAAAATAAAAAATTGGTTAATTTGATATATGGACTCTACCAGCATCTGTTAATAAACATCATCATAAAAAAACCTCCTTTTATTAACAAAACAGCACCTTGACGTATTTTTAATCTTATTTAAGCTTACTTTATTAAACAAATTCATGCAGTAGGTCTGTCCTAACTGACATATTTTGTTGCTATGCCACTAAAAAAGTAAATAATAATAGCCCTTTATATGAACAGCATAGTAAAAATAGTCTATATGCCATATGCTATTCAGCCATTGTGAACTTTTTATTTCGTGTAAGCTGTACTGACCAATCAGCATTCAGGATCGAAACTTTTTAAGATATATATGTCATTCTACAGGACATGCTCTTTCATCAATTTCCTCCCCAGATACTCGTGTTTTAATGAAGCATGATTTCGCAATGTCTCGCGCGGCACATTGTTGTTTTGCTACACAACAACCGAGGACGCGACGCGCTCTTGCTCTATTTGCAATGCTGAATATTGCATGTCGAAAGCGCACAATGTGTTGCGCATAATACACGACCCAACTCGGATAAACAGAGCGTTCAAAATCTCATCTCTCACATCAAAGCATGAATTTATTCTAAAAAGGCAGCAAATATAAACTCCTCTCTCCCTAATGATCTCTAGCTCTCTCTCTCTCCCTCTCTCTCTTTCTCTCTGGAGTCGTGGACAGATGCTTGTACATAATTACGTTGTCAGTGCTCGTTATTTGGAAGAGGAAAGCTGTACTGACAGTTTCTGGGTCCATGTGTTTTTTTTATTTTTTGTCTTTTTTGTCCTTGCTGTTGACTCAATTTTGACAGCATAATGCCGACAGAAATATCATTGATTATTCAAAAGTTCTATAGACCTCGCGTCCTAAAGCAGGCCTTCCATTCATCTGCGCACTTTCTTGCTATACACACGCCGTGTTTGGATTAAAGTACCCCCCCCCCCCAAAAAAAAAAAAAGAAGAGGAGAAAGACGAGGGTTATATAGATTGAGAAGGAGAAGCAGCAGGCTGATTACGAGGTGTCAAAATTGCCAGGAGCAAAAAGGTGAAAGCAATCAGGGGTGAGAAGAGTGCAGCATTCGTGAGGGGCAACTAATTATCCAATTCATTTGTGGAGAGCAGCATTTGAGGCTGAACGCTGACAGATTGGTGCGGAGGAGAGGGGAGGTGTTAGAACAATGGAACCCGGCTCACCCTCATTATTGCCGCATGCTAATCAGACGCGCCGCGCTGCCGCCGCCGCCGCACAGTTCAGCGGATACCAAAGGGAGATCGGGCTGGCATTCCAACGCGAAGAAAACCGATGGAGAGAGAGAGAGAGAGAGAGACCCGCACAGAACTGTGTTGACTCAAGTTCCACTAACGCGTGAACGAGCCAAAAGGTTCCTTCAACCAAAAGGAGCTGCATATATATATATATATATATATATATATATATATATATATATATATATAAATTAAATTCTGTAGGTAACTTGAAAAATAAGTGAATTGGGTTTTATTGTAAATAACTCAATTTATTTAATATTAATGAATCAGCTTACTCCTTAACGTAACCTAACAACTGTATATTTTCTCTTATCTATCTATCTATCTATCTATCTATCTATCTTATTTAATTTCGATGCTACCTACCGTTAAGCACAGAAATGGGGACACTGATAATGGCATTAAATTAGCGTCATTTGAAACATCTGTTGCTGTTTCATTTGTCTAATCTTTCCTCAATTAATGTTTCCTAATGTATTAAAGCAGCAGAACATGGTTCATGTTAAATTATTGGGTTTTTAGGCCTATAGGCGACTACCACCTAATGATATTATTATTAGCCTATAATTAATTATGAGAACAATAAGTAATTATTTATTCGGAAATCATTTTTACATCTATTCGCTTTCTCTTCTCATTCATGTTATTTTCTTTGAGAAATAAGCTTATATATTAACAATGTATCAAGCCATACTGTGCAAAAAAAAAAAAAAAAAAAAATTTAAAATACTAAAATGTTTAATATGCAAACAGAAATTACAAACCAGATTATAAACCTGTCTAGGCGAAATATATTTTCTCGTTTCGTTCAGAGCGACGAATAAACTAACTGTGTCTGTCAACACGTTTAACTGAGTCACTGCACGACTTTAATTGCATTGCTGCGGCATCATAACTTTTAAAATAATCTTCTCTCCATCAAAATCATGATGACATCACAGAGAGGATTTATTAAGTTTATTCGTTAGGCTTTTATTACATGATTATAAAAGAAAGAAGAAGCTTATCAAAATTGTTTTTTTTTGTTTATTTATTTTTTTAATTTAGTTTCGTTTAAGCAAATTATGCGTAAAGAGTTTTCCCTGACCAGTCCTCCTCAACCATAGCCATGTCCAAAAAAAAGTAAATAAATTATAATAGGCATTTTAAAAATCAGAAACTCTCTTTCGTTTACACATTTCCCTATTTAATACTTATCAACGTGATCTTTATTATTTCTTTTGTGCAGCCAAATAATCACAAGCTGAGTATAACTCGGTGTCTGCAGCACTGCCAGACTATTGCCAAATAACAGTCTGGGAGAGGAGAGGGGGAAAAAGATGGAGGAATTAATATGTAGTGTTAATTAACAGGAAGTCAGAGGCAGTCTCAGCATCACCATGACAAAGTTTGATCAGAGGAAGTATATTCCCACAGTATTGTGTTCAGTGTTTATAATGACTGCTCGGTGTTGTTGCCTTTTTTGCAAACACCTGAAAACTGAGGATTCAGTCGCAGTGTCGATTTGTGTTTGCTGTTAAATCTAGGGTCAGGTTTGACTTCCATTCTCTTGCCACGTGTCTTTTTTTGCCTTACATTTGGCATGTAGTTTTTTTTTTTTTTTTTTTTTTTTTAGTTCTACAGTTATAAGATATTAGTATTTTTCTGTTTTATTAGCCACTTTTTAGATGCACTCTTAAAAATAAATACAACTGCATGGAGGAACCGCTTTGGGTTTCCCAAAGAACCTATTTTTATTTTGTAAAAATTTATAATGGTTTTAATAATAATAATAATTGTAAATAGTGTGAAGAACATTTTAATAGTCTAAAGAACGTTTTTCCACTATAGATTTCCATGGACTTCATGGAACAAACAAACAATACATATATATAAAAGAACGTTTATTTTTAAGTGTAGTCTATTTATTTTGAGAATTGCATATTATTCTCAACAATATCTAATTCGTTGATGCACCTGTGAGAAATGTGCATTGTAAGAAGAGCCGGTCGATCTCAGCAGGTGTTGTAGGTCAGTTGGCCGATATTTTCTAGCCTCCCGATGGCTCGATGGCCATCTCTCCATATCAGAGTCGTGCAGACAATCAACAACTTCCTACATAAACACATGTGAATGCATGGGATGCAGACCAAATGGAAGGGCAAGAGAGGATAGGGCCACCCCGCAGTTTACATGTTACCCAACAAGCAACGCGCCGGTCCCCCTCGGTTCAGGATGCGACGCGAATCCTCCTCATGTCAGGCGAAATGTGTTGAAGCGAAAGGCTGCCTTCCGTAGCTCTCTGAGCAGTCCTGTCTGCTGTGTGTTTGTTTCGATGCCGGTTTGCGAGCCCCCCGATTCTGGAGCACGGATTTGGCAGTCACAGCAAGTGATGACAGAGGCATTGGTGAGATCGCACCCGGAACCCCAGAGGACGCCACCGTTCCGGAGGAAGCAGTATAAAGGAAGGCCTATTAGACCGCCTCAGGCTTCGCTTCGAGCTTGCTTCTGTACACTCTTTAAAAATAAACCTTCCAGAAAGAGGTTTTCGCACTGTTTCCAGAAAGAACATTTTTTTGGATGTCCAAAGAACCTTTCAGTCAACAATTTTTCTTATTATAATGAACATTTTGTAATCTAAAGAACATTTTTTCCACTATAAAGAAACTTTTGTGCAATTAAAAGGTTCCATGGATTTTCCCAGCCAACCAAAATATGCTCTAAAACGTTTGAAGCTATAAAAACATTATTTCTGAACGTTCTGTGAAGACAAAAAAAAAAAAAAAAACAATTGGTTCTGTGAATGTTAAGGGAACGTTTTATTTTGCAAATATTAAGGGAACGTTACTTATGAATGTTCTGACAAAACTGATTTCAGAGGGGGAAAAAACACACATTTTTGAGCTAATGTTTGGAAAACATTAAGACAGTTTTCCAAGACATTTTGAATGTTTTATTAACGTTCTGAAACAAATGGTTACAAAAACGGATTTCAGAAAAAAAAATGCTCTGACGTTTTGAGAGCATCAGTAAAGACCAGACGATTCTGAACGGATTTTCTATGAATGATATTTGAAGAACGTTTATACTCTGAGAGAACCCTGTTCTGAGAACGTTCCCTGTGTACTGGGTTAAAGGTTCTTTTTGGACGCATTGTTAGCCGCTTGCGACGCCAAGGTGATAGGTTCGATTCTCAGCAGGCTTAGCTGTCCTCGCCGATCAAAAGTATGTTTGCAAGGCGCACTGCGATCCATTCATCTAAGATTTTTTTTTTAATTATTATTATTTTTTTCATGCAAATTTATTTTTAACACTGTTGCAAGCTGGGATTGTGACACAGATGACCTTTCGGAAGCAATAATGAAATAGTGATGCACTGCGTAGCTCTGTTTCCTGTTGCATTCGTATATGGCTTTTCCCTTTGCTTTCTAGGTGGTTAAAAGAGGAGAGAGATGCAATGCGCCGCAAGGGTTAAGGCAGCATGAGAGAATCCATTCTCGGCTTAATGACCTAGCCTAGCTGGGCGAGGACGGCAGGGAACACGCTCTTGACTTGTACCGAATTTGCCAATTAACACCTCGGATAACAGGCAGCCTCGGAACATCAGGCGCGTTGGGAGGAGAGGCTCACATGCACTTTGTTTTTCATTCTTGGCCTGCCTCCTATGGCTGGCATGCGTGCGTTTCAGCATCTTAAGGCCGCCACAGCCATTCATATCGCGCCGAACGCAAGGAACGCCGCGATCAGAACAGCAGAGATGGCTTGGAGAAACATGTTCGTTTTGTCCCTACAGCTGGAGAGATTTTTGGCTCCGGCTGCATCGAAGATATTCTTCGACTTCTTTTTTTTCCATTTCGTATTTCTCCGTTACTGATAGCGTTTGCTATTTTCACACTAGTCCATATGGCCGCTTGCAGCCTCAATTAGATCCACAACTCTGGTTTCCAAGACACTCTCGTCTCTCTCTCTCGCTTTCTCTCTCAGGCCTGGCTCCCTCTCCCTCTTCCTCTCTTTTGTTGCTCCTATTGAACAAATGAAGACTAACAGACTGATATCGTCTTGATCACAAAGTTAATTATTCAAAAATCTAGATCTCGACTCCGGTCTCCTTGGTTGAAGCACCCACTCCTCTCCAGCCTATTATTTTCTCACATGTTTATCAGACGCCTAAACAACACCTTGGGCGGGTGTGAATTTTCAGGCCCCCAGTGAAATTCTCACCGGGCTCCGTCACTGTTTTTCCTCCGAGTCCGTTTACAGGTAGGAGAGAGAGAGAGAGAGAGAGAAGCACCGCTGTCAGGTCCTAATGACTGGAAACCCATCTGAAACACCTTTCGGCCCGTGTGTCGCGCGCACGTCCTCACATCAAGCTGGAGAAATTGAATAGCCTACGTGCACGCGACTACGTGGTTTCGCGATTCATTAGCAGCTATTCTAACGGAATGCGATCATCAAAGGAAAGATACATAATTGATAGAGGTTCACACCGCAGCCAAAGGTGATGCAATCTGTCTAGCAACGTTGGCAAATTTGTGCCTTATACTACAACTAGAAGCATAACACTCCGAGGTGCGAGTTGTGTCGGATGAGGAGCGCGCAGGCCGCGCGGTTAACACTTGTTTTAAACGGGGCGCGCGGCCCGCTCACCTCCGAGGTTGCGAGATCGTAACTCGCCTCGTCGATGAGACGAGCAGAGAGAATGTGATCCGTGCAATGGAGGTCCACACACCCGCGTTCATTTATTTATGCAGTGTGAAGAAACCATCTGGCCGTGGAGAAATTGAAAGTGGATGTAATCTGGCAGGCGGCGGAGTTTATGACTGTACACCTCAAGTGGGAGGACAAAATCATTAATGTTCCTCTGAACCGGCACAGGCCATTAAAAGACTGACTATCAGAAACCTTCGATTTCTTGAAAGTCTCCCAAACAATTATGATTCACATAGGCTACATTCGCAAAATACTACAGGCCAGGTCAAATTTACTCTCATCGAGTCATAAATTGGACATTGGATTTTATGGCATTTTATTTTGATTCCCGGAGCTGCACTTTTGCACTTTTTTTGCATAGAGTTTTGAAATGCTCCATCCTCCAATCTCAAACTGTTCAGATCCGACTGAAATCTAGTCTTCATAATAAACTTTAATTTATTGTTAGTTCTTCAGGCATTTTGGAATAACAGTATCTGTCCTACTTCTTCCTCCTTTACCTCACGATGAATCACACGTGCTAATGTATTCACCTGTCACAATTTTGCAGTTTAGTTTAAGCAAATGCTGTTTTTCAGTGGGGAGTTTTAAGTTCTGAAAGTTACAGTATGCTTCACAGTACAATGAACTGTTTCTGGAATGATCAAGGAGATTTTAATTCCTCATGATATGTGCCTTATCCTTTTATTTTTTAAAAATAAGGGATTCACTAATTCAGTATTGTGAAGTCTTTCTTTGTACAACTTTAAATTAGACTGTTACAGATCTGGATTTACAAAAAAGGCTTGTAAATTTTTCATTAGTGTGCTTTAGGTAAATGCTGTGACACTTTTACATCAAAAGTGTTTTAAACAAGTAAAAACCACTAACTGAGTTATTTGGTGTCTCAATAAAGCAATAATAGAGGCTGTGTTATTTTGTGACTGTAATCACGGCTGTGGTTTTCTACAATAAAGCACAGCTTTCATATAGCATTAACTACTAAAAAATATTAAAGACATAAATTGTCTTTTAGCCCTACATTTTATTTTATTCCACAAATGTATATTCTAAAATATAATATTCTTGACAAACATTCACAACTAATTGGTGCATTCAGGAATACAGCTTTCCATTTTATTATAAGTTTTTGTATATCATAATAATCCTAAATCCTTATTGAAAGAAACACTGTCAATTTGTGCATATGCAAAAAATAAATTAATTTAAAAAAATGAATGAATGAATACTGTTTTCTAAATGGGTAGATCCTACATGGTAAGTTAATGCATCTAATATATATAAAAAAATACAAAGCAAAGTAAAGCAATTTGAGAAACAGATGCACTGATTATGTAGACTGAATTCATTTGCCTTTTTCCTTTTCTTAACGTCTTTTAATTTAGTGCACAACAAATTTGTTGCCTACTCTGCTCACACTCTCGTCTATCTAGGGATGAGCTAGTGCAATTCTCCGCTGGCTTTTCTGCGACAACAACCTGCAAAGTGCTCCCACAACCCTAATCTGCACGTCAGGGACCCCACACTTCCTGAGCACCCACGGCTTCTGTTGTTTTCCTGCGAGTCCTGCCTTCGTTCTATTGTGTTTGCATCCCATAGGTCACGTCAAATTCATCGCACAGTCATTGGCTGTGTACACAATAGAGCGAGTGCGTGTGCAAGAGGATGGAAATGAGAGTTGTGAGTCTTGCTATTGTGGTGATGAACCGACTCCAGATATAAATGCCAAGTTTGGATTTAAAGCTGAGAAGCAGGTGTGAAAAGTACTGAGAAATCCATTATTTCACATCTGAAATTCTTTTTAAGGACCTCTGATTTCTGTAAACCAAAATTAGCACTTTTCCGGTTCCTCTAACTGGTAGAGTATAAAGCTGGAAGTGCCAAGGTTGTGGCTTTGATTTCCAGGGAACAAGAGTCTGGTATGAGTGACAAATGGAGCTCATGTGTAGTTCAGACAGACCACTTTGTGACAGCCAGAATCAGCTGATTGTAACTCCTCCCACTACAATTAAATCAGATATATAAGTTCATCCATACTCACGCTTTTCTCATTTATTTGTATAGCGCGTTTCACAATACACATAGTTGCAAAGCAGCTTCACAGACAATTAAAGTTTCTACAGTACATTTAGTAGTTTATCAGTCAAGGTACAATACAATAAAATCATGCAGTTAGTCAATGACATGTATTCAAACAAAAATAGTGAACACGATTAACAGCAATGATTATATGTTCCGATCATTTGGTAGTTTTGTATGTTGGTTTGGGGTTATTGTCATCTGAAGTCCTCAGAGGTATAGGAGTCATCTCTGCTCAGGTGTTCCGTCATCTCAGATCTTCATAAGAGGCTGGATCCAGACTGAAGCTTGGGTAATCTCTAGTTTCTTCGGGATGCAGAAACAGAAAAGCAAACTAAAAAATTTGGCATAGCTGTTGTTCAAAAGTCCAGAGTTTTGTGAATTTAGGGAGCAGGACGGATTGTAGAAGACTGGTTAGGGGAGCAGGAGCTAAACCATTTAGCGCCTTATAAGTAAATAGCAATATTTTGTGACTGATACTGAACTTAATAGGTAGCCAGTGTAGAGATTGTAAAATTGGAGTACTTGTTTTAGTCTGTTGCACAGACATGTGCTAACCCTCCTCCATCCCCAGCTCCTCCTTATACAGGCACATGATCGCTCAGCATCTTGTCCACGAAAATCATCTATCAGCTAATCGTTGTCCAGTCTTATTTACAGACCTGTATCACTTCTGCATGGAATTTTATATCTGTTGCACATTTAAAAAAAAAATAAAAAAAAAAAAAAATCTGGTAATTGCATTATAGGCTTCAGGGGTTTCAAGCCTCAGTGAGGTTTGTTTGTGGGCAGGTCAGAATCTGAACCCTTTAGAGCAAAGCCTGCTGCAAAAATAATGTTCAGGACCTCTACATTAATCTTAATCAAACAGAGTGGTCCTGACTGAAATGTACTTAAAGGAATAGTTCACCCAAAATTTTTTATAAAAATGTACTCACAGGCCATCCAAGATATAGATGAGTCCAAACAGCTGATAAAAGCATCATATTAATCCACAAGTAATCCAAAAAACAGTCCATCAGTTAACATCTTGAGAAGCGAAAGCATGGTTGTAAGAAACAGATACATCATTAAGGCATTTTTAACCCCAAACCATTGCTTCTGGCCAGAATATGAGTCCATAACAACACTTCCTCCAGTGAAAAAGTCCATCTCCTGTTGTCTCTCTCTTGCATTGTTTTAACAGCTGTTTGGACTCTCATTCTGACGGCACCCATTCACTGCAGAGGATCCATTGATGAGCAAGTGATGTAAGTGCTAATTTCTCCAAATATGATGAAAAAACTAACTCATCTACAGTTTGGATGGCCTGAGGGTGAGTACATTTTCAGTAAATTGTATATTTTTTCTTATTAGGATTAATGGTTAGGTGCAAACTGAATTAGGTGAATTGAGTTAAATAGATGAAGTATTGCCCTTTGAATTTGAATGTTAAGATTCAAAATGAACTGAAATTCAGAGAAATTCATATAACTAATAATAATACATTTGTACATTTTTTTAATAATACAATTTTAAACTATAAAAAAAAATCCTGTGTGTTGCAATTCAGTTCACACTGATGAAAGGGAGCGAATTCTGAATTTCTGAACAAGATCAATTATATGTATCATGTGCATAACGTGCAAATTGTGATGCAATGCAAGTGTGGTCAGTTTTCTCTTTCAGATCAACTGTCATGGTGGAGCCATAATCTTGCTAAACAGGTGTGTTAAAGTCACATTTTCTATTACAACTTATAATAATAATAATCAACATCTGGTTTAATGGCACAGATATTTAAAGGAAAGGAAACCATCCTTTGTGCTTGTATTGTGTTGTAATTTATTTTATGATATTAGAAATTTCTGATCTAATAAGTCACACTGGATAAAAGCATCTTTCAAATGTATACAGTATATAGTATATAACTATTCTATACATTAACATTTAATAATTTAGCATGCATTCTAGCAGCATTCAAGTGCAACTGGCATAAAATATATAAAAGCAAACATAAACGTAATAGAGATGATCTTAAAATGTTTGTGCCTGCTTTATATTTTTAGGTTAGAATGATTGCAGATATCTGAACGGCACACAGACGCTGGACAGCTATCAAACATGGCTTATGTTATTGCCATCCAGAAATCTCAGCTCCTCAGCCATGATGGCAGAAAGAGAGAGAGAGAGAGAGATGTGCGCTGGCAGCCTCTTCCATCTGCATTACTAAATCATACACTGTCTCTCTACAGGGACAAATAAAAACCTCAGTGCTGAATATTTCAGCAACGGCTTGGATTTCATTATGTGTAGGCCTGACAATATTGATAGAGGAGCCAAAAAGATGCTAAACCTAAAGCCAATGACATGAGACTGGTTTAGTAGCCTCAGTATTAGTAATGCAAGAGCAGTTTTGAATCATTCATTTATTTTTAACCTTGTGTGGCAGCAGTGTATTTATATTTCTCAAACGCTCTGTAAACATTTAAATTTGGCAGTTAATTCAACCCGAATCGCTTAATGTACAGAATCCATTCAATCTTATTTTTTTTTAGTTCGTCCATCCTAGAAATGATAAAGTTTATAAAAAAACAAATTAAACATTATATCTAAGAAATCTATGATTAAAATTTGAAAAACTGCTGTTGATTTCCCCCATTAGAAATTAGTAAACTGATATTTGTGAATCCCTCACCTTTTTTTTTGCATACTAAATTTTGATTGGTTTTGACTTTGTCTCATGTAACCATGCAGTAACTACATCGTAAAAAAAAAAAAAAGATTGTGATTACATTTTGTATCATAGCTCATTAATATGAAACATATTTCTTAAAAAAAAAATTTAACATTAGTGTTTTTTTAATAATAAATACGTTTTCACAGTGTTGTAGAAACATTTGCCGTTATCAAAAATTTTTTTTTTTCACATTTATCTTTAAAAGTGTAATCATCAACATAAAAGGTGTATTAATGAGAGAAATAGAATATTAAAGGAATAGTTCACCCAAAAATGAAAATTTGTAGATGAGTTTGATGAGTTTGTTTCTTTATGGGAACAGATTTAGAAAAATGTAGCATTCCATCACTTGCTCATCAGTGGATCCTCTGCAGTGAATGGGTGCCGTCAGAATGAGAGTCCAAACAGCTGATAAAAACATCACAATAATCCACAAGTAATCCACACCACTCCAGTCCATCAGTTAACATCTGGATAACTGAAATGCTGCATGTTTGTAAGAAACAAATGAACCGTAGCTTCCTGTCTCCATAATATTGCATTCTCCATGCAGTGAAAAAGTCATCTTGTCTGAATCAATATTAGAGAAATATGGACAGATCAAGCACCATTTACAAGTCAAAATAGTCCAAACCAGTTCTAAACAAATATGTCAATGGATTTTGATGTCAGAGACAACAGTAGATGGATACAACAGGAAGTGTTATCACAATACGTTAAATGATGGACTGGAGTGGTGTGGATTACTTGTGGATTATTGTAATGTTTTAATCAGCTTTTTGGACTCTCATTCTGATGGCACCCATTCACTGTAGAAGATAACATACTGTTAACAATTTGAATTGAAATTCCCTATTTGCAGTGCACTGAAGTTGAATCTCAATGTCAGAGCATCTCAGAGCAACATTCAGCACTGACATCTGTCAGACTCTGATCTCGCTGAGATGGAAAGCGTGCAAGCTCTGCAGGTTATTGATCGATCTGCCTCTGAAGGCCCTGACATGTCACCTTTGCGTTCTGGTGTTAACTCGTTGTGGTGAGATTTGGCTCCTGTAAGATGAATGTTGTCTCTATGACATATATGTCACCTGAACCCCATGTCTGCTGCTGCAGGTGGCCTGAAGCCTGATTGCAAAGCCTTATGGTGAAATGCAAGTCTTTGAGGGTGTTTTCACACTTGGTTCCATTGCTTGGTCCAGACCTGAGCTCAATTCCACCCCTGCCCAAGCAAGCCTCATTTTACAATGTTTTATTTGGGTCAGTGTCACTTTTGCATCATCAACATACAAAATACTATCATGAGTTTTGCATGAAAATTGCATTTAAAAGGTCTGCAACAAATGTTCAAGTGTGAAAGCAGCTTGAAAAACATGTTTGCATATGTGTTCTCTTTGTACATATATGCATGCATGTAGTATTTATTTGCTCTTTCTTACAACTGTTTAACCAATAACTGTACTGTAAAAACATGCCATGAAAGGGTTGTGATATTTTAATTCTGTTACACAAATAGCAGAGTATGCCAGTCACGGGTGAACTGATAAAACTTATACCTTGAATGCAATATAAGTTTCCTTAGATAAAAGTGTTGCAAATGCATAAATGTAAATGTATGCGGACATGCTTGTATGTGCTTGTACACCATCGATTATCTGTTTTTGCATGTCTAGCATGTGAACATGTCTTTGGCATTTTTTCAGTCTTAGGTGTCCCATGCATGCAGATGCACACATGCATATCTGTGTACATTTACCTTTTATGGATTTGCAAGACACTTTTACCTAAAGCGACTTGTATTGCTTTCAGTGTATTATTGTTTCATGCATTTTCTGGGAATCGAACCCTTGAAAGTAGTCCAATCGCAATTCACTAAATATCCCTAGTGGTTATTTTGAACTGTAAACTTAAGTTTACAAAAAACAAAATCTAAAGCACACCAAAGACTGAAATATGCATGCATGTAGTATTCATGTGATCACCTCAAATGTTAATGTGCTTGTGCACAACTGATTATCTAGCATGTTTTAGCATGTTTAGCTTTGAATATACAGACTCTATTCAAGCTTTATTTTGTGGATAATTTCAGTCTAAGGTGTGCAGTCTGTTTTGGTAAACTTAAGGTTAAAGCAGTGTAAGTCACCTTAGATAAGTGTTGCGAATGCATAAATGTAAATGTATGCAGACATGCATGTGGGCAATTGTTCTACAGTATATGTGCATATATGCATGCATTTAGTATTCATGTGCTTGCTTCACGTTTATGCAAGTGCACCATCGATTATCTGCATTTTATCACATCTAGTGTGTTAGCATGTATGTGTGTGCTCATGCATACACGCATAAGAACAGGAATAGAGTGAACTCTAATCTGTTTGAGAACCTCAGCGGTTCAACTGTGCCCTTCAACAGTTGTCATTTGCTTCTTCAAATACCTTTGTCATCGAAGAGAGATTAAAAATGCTTCAAATGAATGCGAACAAAGGCACAGCAGAGGAGCAACACAGTGCAAATTGCCTGATGATGAGGTGGCTAATCCCACTGCTAGTTTAATTGATACTTAAAGGCCTGCTATCCGCTCTGAAGTGCTGAGAGGCTACAAACCGCCTCGGCCAAGGTGTGGTAACAGGGTGAGTAACTGCAAGCAACTTCTCTGTCAGCTAATGCTCTCTTGCCTTCCTCTGCAGTCTCAGCTTGCTCTCGTTTGCACTAGTGCATAAAAGAGCCAGTGTCTTGACATTCGGAGGGTGGCATGAGTCCAGGGTGTTGTTGTGTGTTGACAGGCAGAGCTGGGCACTGTTACCTGTGGAAGTTTGCATGCACAAATGAGCAGAACGGTTTTGGACAGTGACATACATAGTCATTCTGGAAGCAATGCAGATGGTTCAAGGTAAGTTTTGTGGTTCTTCTGTCATGCTTAAAGGTGAATTATGCAATTGCAATGCCACTTGCGGCATAAGTGCAAAATTTCAAGCAATCCACACAATTTCCAGTGTTTGGAAGTCAGATTGCTCAAAAAACCTGCAATGCAAAATATTACCAATTTGACTGCACTGACATTATTGGATGAACTGAATTGAGCCGAATGAAGACACAATTGTCTTCTTAATAGCTGTTTTACAGCTGAATCTATTTGAAGCATAATACATTTTGCAGTATCGACACTGTTTTTGTTATTATACTTAACTGACTTGCTTTTATAGCTGAGGTGCTTATAGCTAAATCGAACTTGTTTTATAAGGTTTGATTAGCTTTAAACAGTTATTGAACCAAACTGAATCAACACTGAAGAGACTTGAACTGAATTATGACACTATTGTCTTTTTTAAAGCTGCTTTTAGAACAGAATTTGAGTTAGTCTCATATTTGAAGAAGTTTGCATCATTGGTTGTTATTTTCCTGTGAAGCTGCTTTTAAACAATCTGAATTATATAAAGCACTATACAAAATAAATTTCACTAGTGGTGCAATAAATGCAAGCTTGCTCAACAAACTGAAACAGTATTTATCTACATAAGGTGGACAAAATGCATCACCAGAGCACACTTTTGGCAGCAAAATAATCATCACAATGTCCTCATATGGCGTTCGGTTGCCGGAGCGGAAGTTGAATCCAATTTTGACGAGTGTTTGTTTGAAGAGTGCAGTGAAGGTAAGTTTCTGAAATAAGCACTCAATTCTTTCTTCCCCTTCCCCCACTCTCTCAACTTCAGGAAGACTTTCTCCCACTAGAATTCTGGAATTATCATTAACCTTTCCTTTGGTCCCCCTCCCTCCTCCTTGCCAGGCTGTATCTCCTGTTCTGTTTGGTTCCTGGCCCCATATGCCACTTTCCTATTTCCTGGCTGTAGACAGCAGGAGTAGCTCTATTATCACCTCCACTGAGCTGTCTTTGAATGTGAGAGGCAATTCCATTTCACTTTGCCACGGGGAGGAGGAGGCAGGCGTACTACCCAGCTCGAAGAAATTGGCTAAGGGTTCATTTTTATAGATGGAGTGCAAGGAGAGCGCTTTTCCTCTTGTGTTAGAGAGGATTTCAAATGTACTGCACTAATGCCACGATTGCTATTGTGACAGGTGCACGGATCAAAACTGTTTGTTTGCATCAGAGAGGTGTCATTGCATTTAATATTGCACATCCAGCCATTTTGTTCATATATATATATGTGTTTCTAGCAATGCTATATGATTGATACATGGTCCGTTTTTTAATATTCACTTTGGTTTGTTTGATTCTTCCATTGTTTGTTTGAATCAAAACATGCTTTATGCAAGTATTTTAACTAGTTGCACAGACTTAATTTTGTGCATTACCGAGGATTTTGAATGTAGTACACTAATGTCATGATTGCTATTGTGAAAATTGTTCAATATTAGTTTTGAGAGGTGCACAGATCAATACTGTTTGTTTCAGAGGGGTGTCAGTGCACTTAAATATTGCACACCTTGCCATTTATTTATAAATTTATGTTTATAGTATTGCTATATGATTGACACACGGTCCATTTTTGAATTTTCACTTTGGTGTGTTTGATTCTTCCATTGTTTGTTTGAATCAAAACATGCTTTATGCAAGTATTTCAACTAGTTATGATAGATGCCAAGATTGCTATCATGAAAATTGTTCAATATTAGTTTTTACAGGTGCACAAACCAAGACTGTTTGTTTGCATTAGAGAAGTGTCATTGCATTTAAATATTGCACATCTAGCTGTTTATTCATCTATTTATCTTTCTAGCATTGCTACATGATTGGTAAAAAGACATTTTTTTTATTTTCACTTTGGTTTGTTTGATTATTCCATATTCCTAGTTCAAAAAAATCTTGCAGTCTTGAATTTGTGCATTGTTACATGTCTGAAATATATAAAACTGCAAATGCAGTACACGTTGCATTCTCACCATTGCCACAAAAGGCGGTATAGTGACCATTAGCGCAAATAGTCTTCTACAGTCAGTTTTCTCATTAAGAGCAACAGTTTGAAGTTAATCTAGTAAGTTAAACTGTCTCAGTTATAACACAGACATTTCCTATCATGCATTTGAGCACTGATGCTTGGTGCAACCTCAATAATGCAAAAATGCACATTAAGTTTGTACAACAAAACCGCATGGCTGTTATGCATTGACTGAACACTGCTTGAATAAAGCATGTTTTTGACCAAAGTCTCTTAGATTCTTTCAACCTGGTGCTTTGCAGTGGTGTTTTCAATGCTATTCTACATAAGAATGCATGATGTACATTGAACTGCAATTCTGTAGAGACTTTGAATGCAAAATCTTTGGCAGCCATTGATTGTTTGGTGCATTACTGTTTTATATTACACGCGATTCTGACAACCAGTCAAAGCTTGGACAGCTAGAACTGAACATATACAGTATATTCTGGAATCTGTTACTTACTGTGGAAAATCAGCACAACACAGAAGCTAGAAAGGTTTTTCTATCATTTAGGGTCTGGGCAAATATGTTGAAATCCTCTAAGGAGGCTGATGAAAAATGCACCCGCTTTGAGCCTCGCTTGTCTTAAGATAAAATTGATGTTTTATAAATAATTTCGACCCTGCAAACATCAAAGGCCACAATCACAGCGACTCAGTGATATTCATTTGGCATAAGTCAGTTTCATTTTTGCGAGCTTTTCATCTGAAATGGCTTAAAAAGTAGACTTGCTCTGAATCTTTCATGACTTGGGGCTTGCAGGGGACAGTGGCTGATGTTCTTCACTTGTAGACGTCTGACAGCGTGCGGCAGCATCAACAACAAAATGGTCACAAACCCCCGTTGCACTTCCTGGGTCATACCGCCTGATAAATATTTCAGGGGACTAGCAACACACTGAGCGGCTGATAACAGGTCAGTTGCAGGTGATAAAAGTTGGTTTTAGTTGGGACATTAAGCCTTTTCTTCAGTGTGCGATATTATATCTTCACCATGGTTTAGCCATGTATTACACATCAGTGATTTAGCTTCGCATCGTCTGTACAGTGGGTCGACTGACAGTGCGACAGATGTGAGAAATAAATTCATCTGTGCATCGTAACTGCTGTGATGAATATCAAACTGCTGATCTGGCAAACATCAGGCATGTCTGAGTTTCATAAAACAGCATCATCATGCTAAATTGGGAATCTTCACTGTTAAAGTGAACTGAACATCTATGGCATTTTAAAATGTGACCCAGGAGCCCCAATCACAATGTATTTCAGTAGTTTGACATTAACATGATAGTCAGCTAATGGTGTGATAATCTAACAAACATTACACTCATTACAAAAAAATCAAACAGTAAAAATAGGGCCCAATGAATAGTGTTAATATGAAGGAGGTTTCTGTATTGATTTTTCACAGCTGTTTTAACCTGATATTGAATAATGTATTGCATTTTTTTGTGTGTGTTTTAGAGTTAAAGGAAATGTCCAGATAATGTCCTGGAAGAAAGTTACCAGTATTTTTGTTTACAGTGTAAAATACATAACACACAAGTTGAGTAAAATAATATATGATTATATAGTATGGAATCGTATGTTATATAGTATACAATATACAGTACTTTTGATTTAATTGAATTTTTTTTTTTAAATTTCAATGATAATGATAATATTTAATATTTAATGATATTCAAAATATTCAAGAAAAGTCTAAGTATCTAAATCACAAATTGTTCTTGTTTTAAGCATGATTAGAATTTTATTTGACAATGAAAATCAGTTTTCAGCTCAGCTTCTTTGTTCTTTCAGAAAGCAACACAAATCCTGATAAAAAAAGAAACTTTTTTTTCAGAATGTCATATTTATGTTGGAAATATGTTGGATATTTGTAGGTGCTCTCTATTTTTTTTAAAAAAACATAACCAGTATAATCTATTCATTATTTAAAAATAGTAAATGCAAGAGTATTCATGCAAAAAGTCAAGGTGCATCACCTCTGGAGTGATTTGCTACAGGTAAAGCTAAAAGTAGAGCAAGATAAATGCTGGAAGCAACAGATATTTATTAATATGCATATTTTATTAGAATTCTTAATTAAAATGCGAATTAATTTGGTGTGCATTGGTCTGTTATTGCAGATTATGTGGACATCATAATTAGACCAGGTTCAAGTTCAGCACACTATACTGTCACAAAGTGAACCGAACAGACCTTTTGTCTACCTGAAAGGCCACTGTTCTCATTAGCCTTGCTTTTGTGGTGTCAGGTGTGGAAAATAAAGCCAATAAATTGCTCTAATTTACTCTCTCCAATGCACCTTTTGTATTAAAGAACTTTTATTGATTTACTTTAATTAGGTGCATTTGTTCAATTAACACCTCTTAAAAACTTGGGAAACTTATTGTGCGTAAAACTCATTGTTCACTTGTAAATAACAGGATGTTGCATGCATAATAATATTGCAGACTGACTTGAGTCAACCACACAGATAATTGGGCAAAACACCAATCAGGGCAACATAAATGTCAATTTTACATCAGTTCAAGAGCAAAAAGGGATATTCAAAGGGCCAGGTAAATCTGGCTCCTTTAGGCAGGGCTAGATATGACAAGGAGAACATCAGTGACACCTGAGCAGGAGACCTAAAAGGACATCAATAATGAGAGGTGTGGGAGTGCATCTCAAGGGACGACATGGGCCCGGAGTCGTCTGCACAGAGGCTAATAAGGGTTTAAAAGCCACAACTGTCCACACAGCCCACGCCAGCCCACCACCCGTCTTTCTTTTCCAAAGAGCTGCCTGATGCTTTCTGACAGGCCTCAGCTGCGACCGCGGGGGACCGTGGCGGTCAGTGGTTATGTCAGCATCAAACAATGCAGCCTGCGCCTATTAGAGAGCCGAGGCGTTGATTAGAACATGCCCTCTGAATATTCTCCCAATTTGACAAAGAAAGACGTCATATTTCGGCTTGACTTCTTCATATGAATTTCATCTGGCATCTGGCAAACAACTTATAAATAACTCAAGGGCCATCTTAAATGCTTTCCCATGAAATTTTTAGTGACACTGTAATGTAAGCCACTACCTGTCATGAATGGCAAATAACCTCGGCCTCTCGCCGTGTTTGTCCATCAGCTCACCGCCTTCCTCTTATATTCTCCAAAGAAAGCAATCTCTTCTGACTGGGACGGCCTTCTCTGTCCCCGTATCCAGGCTGGCAATAATTTCGTTGTCATTTGCTGTGCAGTGACCACATCATTGATGTGACAGTGCTGGGCATTAGGTAAAGTCCCCAGACTAGTGCTCACTTACAGAAGCTGCCTCGATCTGTCATTGACAGTGATTCGATTAGACCTGGCTGGCAAACACGTTCCTTAGTGACAGGACCTCTTGATTTGTATGGTCCTTAACCAACTTTCAAGAACTCTAATATTTGAATTATAGGTATACAGTTTATCAGTTTGCTAGCAGCATGAAAATGCATTCATTTCTCAAATGATTTTCCAGTAATAATATTTTGTCCTCGTCTTAATTTAGTTTGCATAAGATGCATTGTATATCAGTCTGATTGGCATGTTCATCTAGGCATTGCACTGCTTGTGAATGCCATTGTGAAGAATCTGCTGTTTAGGTTCAGGTCTCATTGGGTGAATTTTGTTTCTATCTGATGTTGGCATCCAGAATTTGTCCTCAGCTTTGTGTTGTTTTAGGTTACAGTGTATGCACTGAGTTTCAATCCATTGTTTGGCTTGTTCATGCATGACTAATAAATGCCGTGGTGAAGATTCTGCAACATGATCTAATCTTCAAGAACTATGTGATATTTTGTCCTTGCCCCGTTGTCTTGATTTTGGTTGCATCGGATGCATTGATTCAGTCTGATGCTTTGCTTGTTTATCTAGGCATCACACAACTAATGAACTAATGAATCTGTGACATGACACAACCTTTGAAAACCTCAATATTTGATTTTCATATTTTGTTCTTGGCACTATTTTGATTTAAGTCGCATCAGATGCATTGTGTTTCAGTCAGATTTTTGGCTTGTTCATCTTGGCACTGTATGACTGATAAATGCAGTGGTGCAAGAACTTTAATATGTGATTTGCACGTAATAATATTTCATCCTTGGCATTGTGTTGATTTAGGTTTAGTTTCATTCTGATGTTTGGCTTTTTCATCGTTGTTGGCATTGCAGGACTAATAAATGCTGTGGTGAAGAATCTGCAACGTGACCCGACCTTCGAGAACTTTAATATGTGATTTTCAGGTAATAATGTTTCATCCATGGCATTGTCTTGTTTTAGGTCGCATCAGATGCATTGCATTGTGTTTCATTCTGACGCTTGGCATGTTCATCTAGCATTGCAAAACTAATGAATGCCGTAGTGAAGAATCGCGAGTTGACCTTGGGTAAACACCTCCAGATTGATGTCATCTATACAAGCTGTTTTTTCGCAGGTGAGGCTTCATTAGAGGTTCTTTGAATATCATCACCTCCAGGTCATTAGATTATCATCTTCTCAGGATCTTCTTCCCAATCCCGGTTTGGTTTATAATAGAAAAGCATTTAGTGAAATTCGTTAGAGATGCATACATGCAATGCAAACACAACAGCTGCTCGCGTGGGTCAGTGCAGTATGTTTGTACCCACCTGATGATGGAAAAGCTCTCCATCCAACACAATGACCCCCTGAGGGAGCGGCTGGCCTTACCGTTCCTAATCACGACAGCCCCTCGGCGATTGTGGCCACTGACTGTGCTAATAAGTGCAAAGTACAGGGGGCTAATACACAACAAAAGAAGGACAAAAAACAAGTAGAGGGAGAAAAACAAACTCTTCAGGCAGGCGCATGCACAGTTAATTCAACAATAAGGCCTTGGAGTAAAGCCTGCCGGTAGCCTATTAAAGAGGAGGAGAAAGGGAGGGAAGGCAAATAATCTGGTAATGAGGATGAAAAGATGGCCGATTGGCCTGCTGGTAGGGTGCAGGCAAGCCCGTGCATGCATGTTTCAGGAGAATAGATTACTGGACCCCATTGCCCTGTTATAATGACCCTTCTTGTTAGCCTCAGAGATGGAAGCCTCTTCATTAGATCTCAGAACAACTCACCTCTGCCTGCATCCCCTTTCCGGGAGACAGGAGCTGTTCTGCACCCCTTAACACACGATTTCTTTGGATTTTAGAACATTATAAGGTGCACTGAGGTCCACTGTATCACATGTGTGGCTAAATATCGCATGTAGGCTCTAATACAAGAAGATTTCAAATATAGAGATGAAGGGAAATAATGCAAGGAGCTTGTTATTGACTTTATGTTTCAGGTCCTCTGTGATTTGTGTGTAAAAATAATAGTAGTAACTGTACATTTTAAAACTAACCTATTCAAAATGTTTGAATTCGAATATGTTCGTCTTAATCACAACCTGTTTTTACAGATATTAAACCCTCTGTAATCAAGTAATAAAAATGTGATAATATATATACTGTTTATATATATATATATATACTGTAGCCTATATATATATATATATATATATATATATATATATAATATGCACTGAAACATAATCGTGCATTTTTATCCTAACCAGTCTTTCTAAGTGAGGAAGATAACTATTTCAAATTTCATTTGTTGTTGATGCCACCTAATCAAACTCTGTGGTATTTTGGCGCACATTCATCTGTCACTTTGTAAAATGGCTAAAACTAAAACAATATTTGGCTCAGTGTTTGTTGCATGTGTTATGCTGGTAAATCACACTTGTGGTGTTATGCATTTACAAAAATCGTCAATTTTCCTATTCATGTTAATAACTATGCATATTGTTGGGCCTGTGCTGCTATTGGGAATATTAATCAATTTAAGTGTTTGATTTTAAGGACATCTTTTGTTGCATGCCTATGAGTCAACCCCAGTTGAGAACCACTGGTTTTTGATAAATTTTTGATGACAGTCAGTTCTATTTTATTATTTTTTTTTTCCTGATTCTGCAACGTTAAGTGTGTTTCTGCGCCATTTAAAGGGCCAGAACGCGAGGGATAACGTGACGCGGTGCTACAGCGAGGTCTCCGAGGCTCATCATCAAAGACTTGAGCGCTGCTTTCTAATCGGTCGCGGGGAGAGTCGGCTTTGCCAGTGAGACAGGTGAGATGAACTGATAAGAAGAGCCTATTTCAGGCTGCTGAAGGGGAGGACGATGTGACTCCTTTCAGATGACCGCTGGGATGCTGACATACGTGTTACTCTAGAATAAGCTGAGAGGTGATTAGGTGAAATTCTGAAAAATAACTGTAAGCTATGATTTGTGAGGAAAACAAACTAGCCATGCGTTTTTTTAAAGCGTTCAACAATTGCAAAATCCTTTTCCCTACTTACGCTGCAATGTATTATTTTCTCCCCTCGAATAAAGACGTTCTCGTTATAGCCAACACACACTTCTGTTATAAAACTAGATATTTGAGGAAACAGACAAGTCCTTATGTGGAAAGAGAGAGCGAGAGTCATTTGAATCTCATTAAATGTATGTCTCCATTAAAGGTTCTTTAAAAACTCGCTTGGCTCAGATCCACAAAGCTCAGAATTGTCCGTCAGCCAACATATGAACACCTAAGATCACGTCTCTATCTCTCTGCCAATATAAGAATTCTTCTCAATTCATATAGTATATATATTTGAAAAAAATAAATAAATATTATATATATATATATATGTATATAGCCATTTAAAGGTAATATCATCCAGCATGCATTTTAGCATTAATTGCATCGGTTTCCATTAAATAAACAGCTAAATGATTGTAATTGATCGTGCCTTGTATTGGCAGCATCCTTCAAGATGCGCATTAGAGCTGTTATTGCTTCGCTCACAACTATTTGAGAAAAATATCAGACACTTATTTATTTTATTTGTTATTTTAAATATGACAAATCATTTCAAGAGATATTATATATTACGTTTTGACAAACGTAAAGTATATATTTTTCCCCGAAATGTGGTCGACTCCTGCCTGATTTGATTGTTTCAGGCATGTTTTGAAGCATAAAGCGTTGAATGCATAACTTGAAGTAGTCCATCCAAATAAAATATTTATATGTCTCGGGAGCAGTAAACAGATCTTCAAGAGAAGCCAAGATTTCACGCTAAAACGCAAACATTTTAGGTAGGGCGCGCGGCGTGTCATTTCAAGCGCTTTAAATAATGAATAATGAAGTTTTCGTAGTAAACCGAGTGACTTCCACCGCATAGAAATATATTCACACAAAGGCCTCGAAGGGAAGACAGTAGGGTTTATTTGCACTACTTAGTGCGCTCCTGAAGAATCACGAGAGCCCCAGTTTTCACAGACTATAGTATACAAACATGGATGACCAGCAGAAGTGAATACACTGTGGCGTGTAAGCCTCCTTGATTACACTAATTAAGTTCTGTCTAATTAAATTACCGTCACGTGTTAACCAATAGCAAAAGTTGATTCATTAACCATGCAGAACGAGGACTGAAAAGCAAAGCCTTCCCTGATTGCAGGCTAGTGTCAATTGGCTAATTTGCCGTCTTGCACAAAGTAGCTGGAACCGCAGGAAGGCGTTAGTTTTCTCTCGCGCTCGCGTTAATTGCTATTTGTCATCGAGCGATGCAGCTCGAGCGTTGCATCTCGCCAGCTCTCGCGCGCTCCAAGAAATGTATGATTGTGGGCAGTGGCTACCCAAACGCACAAGCATCTGAGCTCGCCTTGCAGGACTACCCTATTATATCTATCGGCGACAACCTGGAGAGAAGTTCACCTCTGAAAAAAAACTCCGCTGGGATGACGAATCAGTCAGAGGCAGACAATTTCGCCGACTCGAAGGACTCGTCAGGGGACGTCCAGCGAGGCAAACTCTCTCCTGATCTTGACGGAGTCGGCGACAGTCGTCACACTTTCGATGGATCTGCAGGAGAAAGGTATCTCCTGTCTCAGTCCAGTCAAGTGCAGCCGAGTCCCACCACCATGTTTCCCTACCCGGGTCAGCATGGACCGACGCACCCAGCTTTCTCCATCGGCAGCCCGAGCCGGTACATGGCTCACCACCCGGTCATCACGAACGGAGCCTACAACACTCTGCTGAGCAACTCTTCTCCGCAGGGCTACCCGACGGCGGGCTACCCGTACGCGCAGCAGTACGGACACGCGTACCAAGGCACGGCTTTCTACCAGTTTTCCTCCGCTCAGGCTGGGCTCGTGCCCGGTAAAGCGCAGGTTTACCTCTGCAACAGGGCCCTGTGGCTTAAATTTCACAGACATCAAACGGAGATGATTATTACCAAGCAAGGACGGTAGGTGATTTGCAATTACGGTTGTAATTACGGTTGCTATTTTCCACAAATTGATGCTTTCGTTTCGCGAATATCTATGAAACGAATAAAGGTGGGCAGACTACGCGGAACGCACTTTTTTTTTTTTCCAAAACAGCTTTTTTTTTTTTTTTGTCTGCATTTTCCTAAAAAAACAAACCAAAACACGTGTATATATATTCATTTAATTAACTCTGCCTATTTATATTCTTTAATGCATTTTTTTTCTTTTTTATTATTCGTTGGATTTGTTTTCCCAAACATTTAAAACCATTTAATATTCCGGCTATATCCTCTTTTAATAATCTTTTTTTTTTTTTTTTTTTTTTTAATAAAATAATCTTTTCCAAGATATCCAATATATTAACATTTGTTTAGTCCTTAATTATCCTTTTTAAAAACAATTAATCTAAAAACATCATAATATAGGCTATATATATATATATATATTTTTTTTTTATTCAAATTAAAGATTGCAAACCCACGTTTGCTAGCAGAGCTACAGTATTGTGCACTGAAACTTTACATTTTATGTACCCTCAGGCGAATGTTCCCGTTTTTGAGTTTCAATATATCTGGTCTTGACCCAACGGCGCATTACAATATATTTGTGGACGTGATTCTTGCGGATCCGAACCATTGGCGCTTTCAAGGAGGAAAATGGGTCCCGTGCGGCAAAGCGGACACCAATGTGACAGGTAAACAAATATGGTTTTACTTCTCTTTTTTTGGCTTTGTTTATAATAATAATAATAATAATAATAATAATAATGGTCATGGTGATGATGATGATGATGATGATAATAATACATTTCTATTATTATTATTATTATTATTATTATTATTATTGTTTTTATTATCATTATTATTATTATTATTATTATTATTATGATTATATGTTTAAATAACATTGATTTGAATAAAACACAGAGGAGTTTTTTTTTTTTTTTTGTTGTTGTCCTGACTCAGAACTGACATTCCAATTATATTGTAAACAGGAAACAGAGTATACATGCACCCGGATTCGCCAAACACTGGTGCGCACTGGATGCGTCAAGAGATATCATTTGGAAAACTTAAACTAACCAACAATAAAGGAGCAACGAACAACACAGGACAGGTTAGTTATTTATCATTAGATTTATTTTTATTTTATTTCATTATTTTTTGTCTTACTGCTGTGTCATGCGTTCAGAATGCGTTAGAGATATTAGCAACAATGCTTTGCTGGGTAGCATTTTACACATTACACATTACAAGCAGCTCAATAAAACAATATCTCCCTCTTTTTTAGTATTAGTTCATATTTATCTAAATATAAAAACATATGATCTTTTGTGGTAAGATCATTCATAAGTGAAAATGTTACCTTAACATTTAAACGTTACGTTCGTTGTTGTAACCATGTGGAAACATTTCAGCCATATGCTGTATTTGGAATTTTGAATGATTTGAGTTAAACCGGTTGATTTACATGTAACCAATAATTGCATATTTAACTGAGCTGGCAAAACCGATGGTAAAATGTAGCTAAATTAGTTTTCATGCTGGTGTTCTAAATGGAACTACGGGAGCTTAAAGACGCGTGAGGAGATGTTCTCTGACTCTCGTTTATTCGCCTGAATTCCTGCAGATGGTCGTCCTGCAGTCGCTGCATAAATACCAGCCTCGACTGCATGTGGTGCAGGTGAACGAGGACGGAACCGAGGACACGAGCCAAGCCGGGCGCGTGCAGACGTTCACTTTCCCGGAGACGCAGTTTATTGCGGTCACCGCATATCAAAATACTGATGTAAGAAAGGCTGATCTTTTTTATTTGATTTGATGATACAAAATGTTTTTTTTTTTATATATATATTTTCTCTCAATTACAGATCACGCAGCTAAAAATCGACCACAATCCATTTGCAAAGGGATTCCGTGACAATTATGACACGTAAGTTTTGAGTTTTCTTTTTTAAATGGTGACCTTTTCTGTCCTGTCTGACCTATAAAATGTAGTCAGGATTAATCGCTATAAATATTATTGATTTGAGTGAAACCAATTCATGAAGTGCATTTTTATTTCATGATCTTAACCAAAATATGTTCCGTATATGTGCGTGCGCATTTCCATTTCTCGGACACAAAGATCACAGAAGGATTGTAACTCTGGCAGGTTAACATTCTTGCATAGAATTTTATTTATTTATTCATTTATTTACTAATTTAAATCATTGCATCCGGATGAAAGAATGCAGGGATTTCTCAAAGAGTCAAACCGCAAAAAAAAAAAAGATGATTTTGGCTCGGAATTCCAATTGGCCGATGTATTTATAACCATTTGTGTGTTTTGTGCTTTGGCCTGGCAAATTTCAAGACATAAATCTTAATTTCACTTCACAGCATCTCATTATGGCTCTATCGCGCGCTGTGTTTTGGCCAGCAATATTTCTTTAGAAAAGTTTTGAGAAAAACAAGAGTTTAGTTGTTTTACTGTTTTAAATCATTATAATCTACATTGGTGCAATATGCATATATGTGTTGGCCTTGCGCATTGTTAATTTGTTTATTCGCGCAATTACGCGCAGAATGGCAAGTTGGGAGAAAAATCGAATGCTCTCGAGCACATTTGCAACGCTTTATTTATGGTTAGCTACGCTTCTCATATGCAACATTAACGTGTTTGTCCATCATCTTTCTCCAGTGTCTACACAGGGTGCGACATCGATCGGTTGACGCCGTCCCCGGGTGACTCTCCGCGCTCTCAGATCATGCCTAGCGCAAGATATGCCATGACTGGTTCTTTCCTGCAGGACCAATTTGTCAGCTCGTATGCCAAGTCCCGCTTTCACCCTGGCGTCGGAGGCGCTCCTGGCACGGACCGCAGCGTCCCACTTAGTAACAGCTTGCTCTCCCCGCAACAAACCGAGGAGACCACGGTGGCCTCCCCGCAGCGATGGTTTGTCACCCCTGCCAACAACCGACTGGACTTTGCAGCCTCGGCATACGATGCTGCGGCGGCTGCTGATTTCGCCGGTAACGCGGCCACCCTTCTGTCGTACGCAGCTGCCGGTGTTAAAGCGCTGCCCCTGCCCGGCGCGGGATGCTCTAACAGACCCCTGGGGTATTACGGCGAGCCGCCGGGGTGGGGCACCCGCACGCCGCCGCAATATTGCAGCAAGTCCAGCTCCGTCCTGTCATGCTGGCCGTCCAACTCCGTAGGGAGCCGAACGACCTCCTCCAGTTACCTGCTCCCTGGCCTCGAGGACGGAGACGCCATCGCGCCCGAGAGGTCACCGCTAGGCGGGGCGGATGAGTCCAAACCTAAAGACCTGTCTGAATCCAGCTGGATAGAAACCCCGTCCTCAATTAAGTCGATCGATTCGAGCGATTCTGGGATTTTTGAGCAAGCCAAGCGGAGGAGGATTTCGCCATCTGCCACGCCGGTTTCCGAGACATCGTCTCCATTAAAATCTGAAATGTTGACGCCGAGGGAATGCGAGAAAAACTGCTCCAAGGACATCGGCTACTACAGCTTTTACCCCCACAGTTAGAAAAACTCGTGCATGGCTCATGTGTTCAAGGATTCACGAGTGACTTATAATCTATTTATTCCTATTTATGTGCTTATTTGTTTGTTTATTTATTCATACGTCTTGGTCGCGTCGTTCGAAGGACGTGACGTTAAAAACTTTGACATGCACGAAAACTTGAGCAAGCGGTTTTCGTTCCCAAATGACATTTTAAGGTTCTAACTGTTAAACCTATTGTAAGTATGGAAGAACTGTACATATTTGTATTTATCTATCTATCCATTTTTGTGATTCTTCTCGTTGAATGTTGATGTACAATATAGAGAACCAGATCAGGTTTGTTCAATGTACTTAGACGTCTGTTCGTTCGAATAGCTACATATATTAAATATTTTGATGTTTGAAAAAATAAGGATACAGCTCGTATAGGTTGCCGGTTCCAGCTGTTATGAAAAACAATGGTCTGCCTGAATTGGAAGTAGCTGCTTACCTGTTGAAGAGGCCCCCAAAAAGAGTTCCTCTGGCGCATGTCTGTCGGAGGTCGGATTTTATGTAGCATAAGCTTATATTATTGATGTTGCTTTTAGAGTCGCGTCGTCTGTTCGTAAATCTCATAGTCCGTAGGTTCATTTTGTGAACGTATGTTTTAAATAACACCAGCGTAACTTTATTTCTTTTTTGTAGAGATAAAACATAGACTATGATTTAACCTATTGCCAACCCAGACGTTTTCATTTGTATTTCATGGGCTGTTATCTCATGAGAAAAACGCGAGTTAGGCCTGCTAATGTGTAAAGGTAATGTAACTGTGGTGTGCTTAATTGCAATAAATATGACAGAATGTGAAACCCTGGGCGAAGTACACAAGAATCAAACTAAGCTGATTTCAAAACCAAATATTTCTGTTTCGTTTTTCTCTACCTGCTTTAGAGAGGTAGGCCTTTATCTTTAACGCCAGTCACAATTATCTTGCCTGTACGATGCATTTTCAGAATAAAATGTAGTCAGGCAATGCAACAAATAAGAAAATCGCCCAGAACAACCTTTTTAGTAGTTTTATATAGGCTACTTGTGTAGCCCTTGTGTTTTTTTTTTTTTTTTAATGGGGAAAAATGCCTTTGGCTACTTAATTTTACAGTAGCTCTTAAAGTTAAACAGAGAAGGCACTAAATGTATCAGTGTCACTGCATTAAATAAAATGTCAAACCAGGTGCCATGCATGAAATGTAGCACAAAATTGTTTCAGATTATAAAATAAGAGGTTCAAAGTTAAATTTCTGATTGCTAAATATAAGTGCATAGTCATTTACTTGAATGGTCAAGACCAGAAATGAACCACTTAAGGACAAAAATTCCCTGGATTCTTTGAAAAATATATGGACTTGTCTAAGTGAGCTGGATACTGTAGTGACCTTTTCAGTTAACTGATTTATTTGAAGCATTTAACATAAAAGGACAACATGGCCTCATGAAGATATAAACTGCCTCTGAAAATTAATTGTGACTTCATACATCCACTATAATATCATTGCAAAATTTGGGTAACATTCATTGTTTAAACTAAGTTATTTCAGTTGATATTGATAGATAGTATAATATTTTATCTAATGCAATTGCGTTTGTTTTTAGGTGTGACTTGATCCATATTTTGGCCTATAATACTAGGCTATATTACACACAATAACAACATTTACCAATATATTATAATAGAGTCTTGTATCATACAAATCTTTAACTTTCAATAATTAAGCTTGTTTACATCCATATGTAAACCCAGATATCTGAATATAAACGAGCACTCGACTCGACACACCATAACCAAAAGCAGACTTTGCACACTATTCTGGAAATGTTAAAGTTGTCCAGAGTTTCAAACAAATATATAAAATGTCTATGTTATAAAACACTACACCATTAGCTGTTAATCCTGGTCCTGAAGTGGCCCTGTACTGTACATCTATTCGTGTTTCTCTTATTAACATCTGAATTAAATTAAATCAGTTGACTAGTAAACTATTGAAGACCTGAAAAGAGTGGGTCAGAAAAGGGAGACATCCAAAATGAGCAGTTTTTCAGTTTTCCAGGAGCAAAAAGAAAGCAGAAAAAGTAAGAGCAGTGTGATAATATCCTCCTCATTTGAGAAATCCTGTATGATTTTTGATAGTTTGCTGCCTCCCTGTGGTTCAGTGATAAGCTACCTAGTAAATAAAGTAACCTTTTTAAACAGTTACTTTAGAGTTCTAGTGTAGAATTATGAGATTAACGTAAAGTTCATTATTTGATTCAAAAATCTGATGTCAAAGGAAAAAGCCAGCTCTAATCAGATAGATGTAACCCCCAAAACCTGTATTACACAATTGCGAACACTAGATGGCGACAACCTCGTAATGATGAAACCAAAAGACACTTGCATCATATTGTAGCCTATTTAATTATACACTATTATAATTAATGATATACTATATCATATAATTTTATACTAGTTTAATTATATATTATTTTAACGTTGTATAATACATTATCATTCAATGTAAGAATATATTAATATTGAAAAAATATGTGGAAAATGTTGCACTGATGCCTGACGTCCCAAACATACAGTGTCCCAAAAAGCATTTGGATAATCCAGAAAATTAGAAAACTAAATATCAAATGAAGTGGCATATATTAAAAAAATAAAATAAAAAATAAATAAAAAATAAACGATAAAGGAAAATGTATACAAATATCTTTATTTGTCATTTGAGCAAAAATGATAAAGAAAATTGAAAAAATGTTCACCTGTGCAGTATTTGAGCACAAATGATAATTGATTTGATACTGTGCTTTCTAACACAATGCAATTCAAATGCAAGTTTGACTTAAATGTCCAAATATTGTAAACGAGGAGGAGGCTGTTATTGTAAATGATGTAAAAAGCAACTTAAAGATGGTCCAGGATTTCTTTCTTTCTTTTCTATTTTTAATATCTGCCTCATCCAAATAATAAATAAGTTGAGCCGTAGTGCAGGCCTGACAATAGTGCAGATGGCAGAATATAAGCACAGCAGGAGTTTCGTTGGCTCTTAATATGAAACTATATTTTTCCAAAGTCATCAGAATTATTGTAAAAAAGAAAGCGTAAATTGAATATTATGAGATGTATTGTTTTTATATAGATCATATATATAGGAGACCTGGTCTAGTTGGCAAAGTTTTACTCCATTATTTCTCAGAGTAGATTTGCTGTATATTTAAATTGGACATTTCAGTCAACCTAAAAGTCTGGCAAAGACGCTATTGAACATTTTTATAGACTATAGAGGTAAGTATACACTATGGGATCTTTCCATTCAATACTCAATAATAAGCTACTTAATGGTTTTCAACAGAAGTTCAACAGAAAACATGGAAAGAATAGCATCTAAAAATATCAAACCATTGTTTTGGCCAACAGAAATTGGAATAACTTGTAGGCTATAGAATGAAAAACGCCCTTGTACGGAGAATAGTTATGTGTTTTTTTGTTAATATTGCATGTAAAACCTTTCTCAGAACAAGGGTGACCATCTGTAGTTTATCTCAATAAAATTAAAATGCTAATAATTTTATGATTTACACTATGCAATGCAAACATGCTAAATCTCACCCACAATCTTCCAAACTTCTTTCATTCCTTTGTGAAACACAAAACTTTCTGAAACTTTTGTATGGACAAAAACTCTTCTGTTGTTCCACAGAGTTAAAATAAGCCATGCAGGAGGGGGAGTAAATGAAAACACAATTTTTAGTTTTTGGGTGAACTAACTATCCCTTTACATTTGACTAAAAATCTCCTAGTTACTAAGATGCAGACAAACGTGACCATTAATTCTGCACGGTCTCCTGTACTTCCGCATAGTTATTTGTACAAAATGCGTCTCTTGTAAGGCCCAGTCCTGACAAATTTCGAGGCACTATAACATAATGCCCCCTCCCCACTGCTGCGTCACACAGCAGCTACATGCGCCCTTATGAGTGAGCACTGTAATAATATCACTGCACTAAATATGTGAGCAGATCACATCATCTGCGCTGATCGGCGACGCTGCACGCAGTACGCACTACACGCACTGGAACTGGTCTACAGGTACAGAAGATGGACGTTAAGGACGAAGGCGCACAAATGGAGCCTTTGCTGCCCGCGGTAAGACGCTCTGCGATCAGTCGTGTTAAACTGTAGCGCGCGGCATCTGTCTGATCGGGGATCTTATGATCTGATTGAATGCGTGCGTGAGAGACCTTGAGTTCGACTGAATGACTTGCGCTCGTGCGTGTTTTGCGCCTCTGCGACACGCATGTTACAGTTGCATTATGCTGCAGTGCTTGTTGCAGATCACTACGCATTTTACTAACGCTTTCACAGGTTCATCGTAGATTATCTTAACGTGAAATGTCCGTATTTACATGCAAGATGCATGAAACGTCATTAGTCGACATCTAAATGAGAAAGTTGATTTGTACCATGAGTGAACTTAAGCACGCACACGAGAGAAAAAAATCAGCAGGAAGAAGAGATTAAATTTTGAGTAAAGAAAAAGAAGCCTAATTGAAGATTGCATTGCATTTTTCATGACAATTAAGCATACATTTCGTGGCAAATTTGCATTGTGAAGAAGTATGATACTCAAATTTTAAAGTAATTGTACTGTACTTCATGGAAATATTTGATGGATTTGTCTTTAATAAAAAAATAGAAAAATACTGTATTACAATAATGAGAAGCTATTCAGTTGTCATGAAAATAATGTAACTAGATTTGAATGGGCCTCATAAATAGGATTGTGTAATTTTTTTCTTGCAATGTGACCTTTTCACTCTCAAATTTTCATTACCGTAATGTTTAAAGATATTTTACTATTATTTTTATAATTGCTAATAGTATTCAAATATTATGATTTTTTTAAAAAAATATTTTGTGTGTGTGTGTGTATATATATATATATATATATATATATATATATATATATATATATATATATATATATATATATATATATATATTAAATATATAAAACTTTGTTATATATAGTATTTTATTATTAATTATATTTATTTAGTTTATTTAAAATTTTGTTTATAATTATTTTTTTTTTACAAATATAATTAATATTTCTATTCATGAAGGTAGGGTTAAGACCCACCAGTTGAGGACCACTGATCTAAAGTGGCTTTCATTTGATTGTGAGATCACTGCTTGTCAAATTTATGGTAATAGTTAAACGTAGAAAAAAAAAACAAAGTTCCTCTCCAGTGCCTGGATCAATAAAGCCTGTGAGCTTCATATGAATCCAGATCTTTGGCCATAAAGCTGCTGCTGAACCTCCTGCTAGCTGGAGCATCTCAGACAGGCCTAGTTTTATCAGGCTAGAGCTCATTAGCTCTTGTCCAGCTGCAGTGGACTCTATTTTTATTTTTGACGTGACAAATGGCAGTCCAAGTCTGGCTGTGCTTCATTTCTGAGAGTAGTTTGTGGCTGAGTGAGATGAATAAGTTTCTGAATATATATTTCAGCAAGTATGCTACATCATTTAGTGATGAAATCGCATCAGAATCAGATCATTAACTTTATGGGGTTAAACTTTGTTCATTAAATACAGTATAAGTCTGTAGTAGCATATCTGATATGCACATTTCTGAGGCCTCAAATTTATCCAAAAGATCAAAATTTTGCTGAAAAACCTGTTGTACACAATCTACTACATGCTTTATGTCGTCTGACTGATAGTTTAGACTTTTTTTAGCACATAAATGAAAGTTGCAAACGCAAGAATAACAACAATCAGCATTGTATTGCATTGCATTGCAAGTTTTGATCATAAAACTAAGCATTTAAATATCATCTTACTAAGGCATATTACTGGAGATTACTGGCTTCTGAATAAAACAGGTGTTCTTCCTCCATATTCTCACTATATCATACCATATGATCCATAAAAGCAATCAATTATGATACTCAACAACAACAACAAAAAAAAACACTTATGCAAACTGTTTTTTTTGTCTAAAGTTTCGATAAACTGTTCCATTAAAAACAAAGATAAGGAACAATATATTTTTCTCACTATTATTTCTTATGTCAGGCTTTTTAGGGTTAACGTTAGTATACTATGATATATTTCTAAAGATTTAGAGTAAGACTTATGATCTTAAGATATTAGAGAGACGTAAAAAACATCAACAACAACATTGGATTCAAAGTCCCTTTAGACCAAACCCAGTGACTCTGAGCGGCTGGGTGTTTTTGTGTGTGTTGGAGGCTTGTACTTTCCACACCAGAACATTCATAATGTATATGTTTAATCATTCAAGCAAGCTCCTCTAATCACCTCAGAACATTTCTTTTCATTATTGATCCAGTATTGGCAGAAAAGCAGCTTTTGAATGACCCTTAAAACAGTTCTGAGCAGGTTAGTGTTTAAAGCACTTTAGCACATGTTTAATTAGGATTATCTGAGGCTTCAGTCATATGTGTGATGCTGTTCAGTTACAGCGCGTGTCATTTAAAGATTTGTGACATGAAGAGTTTGGATATGTCTGGATCTATTAAATTGTTCAAAAATATATATAAAGAATCCTTTATACAGACAATGACTTGAATACACCTTATAGAGGTTGTTGTATTAATACTAAGTTTGATCTGTATTTTTTTTATAGTTTTCTGTGGCATTTCAACAAAGGTTGTAACAGTAATTTAAGTAGTTTATTATTGTGATTTTTTTTTTTAGAATTAATTGGTAAATAAGCAGTAAAAAGCAGTAAAACAATTTTATTTAAATGTAAATTATTATTAAATATTTAATAATATATATATATATATATATATATATTATATATATATATATATATTATATATATCTATATATATATATTATATATATATATTTTATATATATATATTTTTATTGTAATATAAAAATATTTTAAATTATAAAATACGGAGCCCCGCACATGGCATGCAGGAAAAAATAGTAGGCTAAATCGTGCGCATGATTTACTAAGTCATTCCCTCAATGTACTGAAACGTGCACATGATTACTATTGCGTTCCCTCGATTTACTATTTCGTTCACTCGATTTATAAATTGTGCACACAATTTATTTATTTTTTCTTGCATGTCATGTGCGGGGCTCCGTAATAAAAATATTATATTAAATATTATTTGATATAATGTCACAATATTTTAATATTTGTATTGATTTATTAATAATTTATCTAATTTATTTTATATAAATATATAATATAATTAATAATAAAACTTTGTCTGCCAAATCAAAGCAGTAAGACAATTTTACATGTTGTAAAACATTATAAAATATTTTATACACACACACATATATATATATAACGTTATATATTATATATATATATATATATATATATATATATATACACACACATATTATTATTAAATATTTAATATTATTATATATGAAATATAATTTTATATACATTTATAATATTATTAATATAAAAACTTTTGTCTGCAAAATCATAGTCAGTTTGGTGTAATGACATTTTTGGGTTATGTGACAAAGGCATAATAAAGGAAATGACATCATAAAAAGGACCCCTGTAGACCCTTATGATTATGTGTTAAGGTCAGTAATTTTCCTTAAAATATCTTTAATATATATCGACCTTTTTCTGACATGGCAAGGTTAGTTCAAACGTTAAATGGGGCAAGACATTAAAATAATGATATTCATGATTTAAAAGGTCATGAAATTTCTTTTAAAAATGTGATGAAGGTGTGTAGATGTGTAAATAAGGTATCTAAAAGTATTTTAGTATTTTTTATTAAATGGCTTTTATTTATGCTATTTGTGGAACTCATTTGATAATTGCTGTACTTTATACAGTTATTGTATTTTAAGCTGTATATGTCTAAACCACAGATATATCTACAGTTAAAGCACCACTTGTTAAAGATTAGCACATGAACACAGAGCGTGTAGAAGTTCTTTCAAAGGTTTCCTCTCTCACGGATCGCAGGGCAATATAATGATGGCTTTTGCAAAGCTCTCTGCTAAAACAAAGCTAAGCTTTATTATTCAGATTACACTGAAAAACATTTTCCACTCAGCATGAGTCTTGAGCAGATGAACAAAGCTGCTTATTATTGCTTAATGGAAAATAAACATTGAGCAGTACAGAGACTTACATCTGTTGATAGCGATTATGTCACGCCTAAGCAGTAAATTGTGCTTCCAAGACAATGATAGTTGAGATCCAATTAAGCATATTGTTTAGACTAATCGGTTGTAATAGTCCAGAGCTCGTAATCTCAGTATGAATGTACTGATATGTATGAATAATAGAATAAAAATGCATCCTAAGTCTTCTCGCAATACTTTGGATAATCCGCTAGAGATGGTCATGTAATGGCCTTTAGCAGAGATTAAGCATGTACGCAAGGCTTCTGAGGTTGTTTTTCAAACTAATTGGTGCTCTTTGGATATCTAGGATTAATGTGTTTGAAAGGGAAGATGTCCTGGCACCTCCTCTGTTAAACATGTTCTCCCTTTTAGTGGGTAAAATAAAATTAGAGCCAGTGGAAATTCACTCAGTGCCACCTGCCACCAGTTTTAGTGCCTGTGGATATGCAAGAGTATGATTGCCTTTCAGTCAATGCTCAAACTATATGGTTTATTAAAAGACTATATGGTAAACCCAACCACAGTTTAGCTGCAGAGAAAGCATGCAAACTGCATTTTAAATCTGAATTAAATGCATTTGCAACACTTTTTCAGATTTTGAAATGCGTTCGACAGATGTCAACAGAGTCTGCCTATGTTTTGCATAAAGTTCAGCATTTCATAACTTTCTGACGCTCTCGCGACTTGCTGTGCTCTGCTGTCAATCCCACAATCCCACAGTTGCAAGCCTGTGACTAAGCTGCCTTAGAGAATGAACTGAAAACACAAGTTGGCAAGAATGGCCAGATTCTCAATGGTTGTTAAGAATAAAGTTAATGTTGATCACCAATGTTATGGGTCATATCTTCAAAAAACCCTCAAACTAGCACATTACTGTTTCCCCTTAAAAATAATAAGTAAAAAAAAATGCATAACAGGGCTGCACAATTAATCAAATTAAAACCTGAAATCACAATATGGCACAATATGGCAAAAAACTGTGCTCTAATAAATACATTTATGCACTGTGTCTTTCAGAGTAAAGCGCAGCACTGTGTTCATTTGAGCAGCTTATTATTACTAAAGTAGTAATATTTCTTGCTATTTTTTGTGTAGTAATTTTGACAATGATAATAATAGCTATTATTATTATTATTATTATCATCATCAAAATGTTAATAATAATTATTAATATTATCAAAATAATAATAATAATAAAAATAGGTATTATTAAAACAAATTGACAAAAACAGCAAGAAATATTACTATATTTAGTAATAATAATAGAAAAATAATTGTTGCATTAGAAATCATAATATTACATTAAGTTTAAAATGTTATTATTATTATTAATTTTTTTTTTTTAGAAAAATCACAATTAGACATACTGTAAAATGAACAAATTTACATACTGTAAAAATGAACAAATAATATAAATAATACTTAACAGTAGGCACGTTGTGCACTGCACTGACACAAATCAGAAAATTGTAAAGAAATCCTGAATATGTGTGAATGCTGTAGTGTGCTAATTAATGAAGAGTAATTAGTATAGTGAGTCAAAACAAATGACTTGAATTTGATCTGTAAATATTTGCATTTTGCAGGTGGTCACCTCTCCTGGAAGACAAAGCGTGGTGAGTCGAAATGTTTAATACACACATATTTTATGATGGCTGATGTCTTGTCACAAATCGGACTGCAGCATACATGGACGGATGGATTAGATTGACAGAGAAACTGCCAATATATTTTGATACATAGGTCTTGCTGTTCCAGAACTCGTCAGCATACATTACTTTCAATGCATCTGACATTAGTCAATCTAATCAGCATGACTGAGGAAGGACAATTCACTGCTACAATTCACACCCAGTCACAACTTCAAATCACAGTATGCTTAAACTCCTACAGCAGCAGTTTCTTCCTCATTGCATTTTTTTTCATGCATTCAGCAGCACTGAACCTTCGAGACGCCAAAAGGTCACAGATGTTATAAATCTGTCATCTGTCAAATTGAACACTACTCAACACATGCTCATTTCTGCAGGATTTTAGTCAGAAATTTCCTTGAAATGTCAGTGGAATGATGCATAGTTACAGTAATCTAGCTGCGTATTAGAGATTTATAGCATGTTTTTAAATCATTCTCCTCTGAACTTACAATGCAGCATTATTAGATGAGTTGCATTGGCTTTTTGGGGGTTATGTTCTTGAAATGAATCATTTATGTATTGTTTTGGTAGACAGCACATTTTTGAAATGAGGAAAATCCCTGATGCAAAGCAGCAAAAGATCAGTGAAATGCGCCGCACTGACACTCAAATTGAATCTGCTCTTGTCTGAGAGCGTTTGATCTGCTTCTATATTTGTGCTGAATCTGTGTTACACAAGCGAACGCCTGTACTCTCGTCAGACACGGCCAGACAATGGTGAAGGATGAACAGTTTTCAGAATATTGATTTTCATACAGGATAGTATTTAAAAATTTTGGAGCTGGAACAGCCATGGAAACTCAATGTTGTACTTATGCTTTATAATCTAGACGTTGTTCTTACTGTGTGTAGGCAAGGCAAGGCAAGTTTATTTATATAGCACATTTCATACACAATGGTAATTCAAAGTGCTTTACATAAAAGAAAGTAAAATAATCATGTAAAAAAAATTAAAAAAGTATAAAAAGGGGTTGAAAAACTTTTTGAATGTTTTTGAAATTTTTTTTTAATGAATTTAAAACAGTTAAAAATAGAAAATTGATTAGAAAATGATTTTACATAAAATACAGTGAATACATAAAATACAGTGCAATCAGTTCGGACATCGCACAGTGCTCATGAACAGTGCTGTCTTCCACCCTCAAAACCCATGGCTGAAGTGCCTTTGAGCAAGGCACTGAACCCCCCCGTTGCTCCCCGGGTGCTGGATATAGCTGCCTACTGCTCCGGGTGTGTGTTCAAGGTGTGTTCACTTCTCACTGCTGTGTGTGTGCACTTGGATTGGTTAAATGCAGAGCACCAATTCCGAGTATGGGTTACCATACTTGGCAAATGTCACGACTTTCACTTTTTTTTCACTTCTTGGGAAGGCCGGTGAGGAGACCATTACAATAGTCCACCCTGCTGGTGATTAAGGCATGAACAACTTTCTCCAAGTCTTGACTGGAAACAAAACATCTAATTCTTGCAATGTTTTTTTAGATGATAGTATGCTGATTTAGTTACTGCTTTGACATGACTACTGAAACTAAGGTCTGTCTCCAGAATCACACTAAGATTCCTGACTTGATCTTTAGATGTTTGACCCCTAGAGTCAAGGTATGCATTCACCATGAAAACTTCATCTTCGTTTCCAAATGCAATGACTTCAGTTTTTTCCTTTTTTAACTGAAGAAAGTTCTGGCACATCCAACTATTAATTTCATCAGTACATTGGCAGAGGGGGTCAGTGGGGCTGTAGTCATTTGGAGATAAGGCTAGGTAAATCTGTGTATCATCAGCACAGCTGTGATAGGCAATTTGCTTCTTTCTCATTATCTGACTTAGTGGGAGCATATACAGGCTAAACAAGAGTGGTTGCCAGAATTGAGCCTTGTGGGACTCCGCATGTCATGGACGTCCACTTAGACCTATGCTCTCCTAGACTCACATAATAACCTCTCCCTTCTAAGTATGACCTGAACTATTTGAGTACCATCCCAGAAAGCCCGACCCAGTTTTCCAGTCTCTCTATTAGTATGTTATGATCGACAGTGTCAAACGCAGCACTGAGCTCTAGCAATACCAGCACTGATATTTTGCCAGAGTCAGAATTTAAATGAATATCATTTATTATCTTAATGAGTGCTGTCTCTGTGCTGTGATGCGTTCGGAAACCAGATTGAAAATTGTCCAGGTATCCATTTGAGTTTAAGTATTTGTTCAGCTGATTAAAAACTACCTTTTCTATAATTTTGCCTATAAAGGAAGATTTGATATTGGTCTATAATTGCTCAACATTATGTTATCAAAATTGGTCTTTTTCAGCAGGGGCTTAAAAACTGCAGTTTTCAGGGAGTTTGGAAATGCCCCAGAAAGAAGTGAGGCGTTCACCACTTCTAAGAGATCTGCCTCTAAACAGTTAAGCACACTTTTGAAAAAAGATGTGGGAAGTGTGTCAAGATAGCAGGTTGACGATTTTAGATGCTGCACTATTTCTTCCAAAATTTTGCTATCAGTTGCTTCAAAAATAGACATAGTATCTTTTTGATATTGCGGTCGAATCTGGCTGACCTCTGCATAACTTGAGGATGTGCTAATCACCTTCCTGATATTGATGATCTTCTCAGAAAAGAAGGAAGCAAACTCATTGCATTTGCTGCCTGAGAGCATTTCAGTGGGAATCTGACTTGGGGGGTTTGTCAGTCTCTCAACAGTAGCAAAAAGAGTACGAGTGTTATTTATGTTACTGTTTATAAGGTTTGAGAAGAAACTCTGTCTAGCTGTGGCTAGTTTCACATTAAAAGCATGAAGGCTGTCTTTATAGATGCTATAGAAAATTTAAAGTTTTGTCTTCTGCCACATCCGTTCAGCTTTTCTGCATTGTCTTTTCATACACTGCACTGCTGCTGATTTTCTCCAAACTGATTTCTGTCTGCTAATTTTCTTATTGACTATTACAGAAGCAATATCATCAATAACATTCTTAACTTTTGAGTAAAGGAATCAAGGAGAAGATCAACAGAGTGTGCAGAAATGCTTGGTGTTAAAGATATAGCCTCCATAAATAGCACACTAGTGTTCTCGTTAATGCATCTCTTTCTGACAGAGACAGACCTAGATACAGTGGCAGCAGAGATCAATAAATCAAACAAAATACAGAAGTGATCAGATAGTGCTACGTCCTTAATAACAAATGTATAAAATGTTTAGACCCCTACTGATGATTAAATTTAGAGTGTGTCCACGATTGTGTGTGGGTCCATGCACATGCTGAATCAGGTCAAAAGTGTTTAAAACAGTGATAATTTCTTTTGTGGTTTTGTTTTCTGCATTATCTATTTGAATATTAAAATCCCCTGCAATAGCAAAACAGTCAAACTCTGAGGAAATCATTGATAGCATTTCTGTGAACTCTTCAACAAAGGCTGGAGAGTATTTTGGAGGCCTGTAAATAATGATAAACAGAATGCGTGGAGCACCTTTCAGCACAATCCCTTAATATTCAGAAGACAAGTACTGACCAAATGACACTAGCTTGCATTGGTAGACATCTTTAAATAGAGCAGCTACACCTCCACCTCTCCTAACAGTCCTACAGACACTCATGAAAGTAAAGTTAGGAGGGGCTGCTTCATTGAGGACTGTTGTACTGCAGCTGTCTTCTAGACATGTTTCGTTTAGAAACATAAAATACAGATTGTTTGTGGTTATTAAGTCATTGAATAGAAATTATTTATTTTTTAGTGAGCGAATGTTTAAAAATGCTAACTTGCAATCTTATGCAATCTTAGTGTGATGCATAATAGGCCGCAGATTAGATGAGTTAAGAGGGCCTTAGACTTTCTATCACATGATAAAACAGAAATAGAGAAAGATACAGGCACACTGGGTTCCTGCTTGTTCTGTAAACATTTGTGAATGTTGCTGCTATTATAGCGGGGACCCGACACATATCACTGAGAGCTGCTATCAGTTGTTTTTGGTTCATCTACAGCAGATGGAGGGTTTGGGCACTGGCGTTGTGGCAGCGGTCAGAGTTAAACTTATTCAAGCGACACATTTGGAGTGAATCGTTTTTCTGAATTGATTCTTTTCATTAGCTATGTTCCAATACCATTTCAACATCATGTTAAAAGTTCAACTTGTCTCAGGTTCCCTGCATCATATTTGATCACATTTCTTGCTGGTTTTGAACACAAAAACACAGCTTGTTTGACAGATTTTGATCTCTACAAAAGAAGAAACTTTGAATGTCACACAAAATAAGAATCCTAGACTTAACTCACAATTCATTCCAACAGAACAGCAAACTGTACATGAATGTTAGTTAAAACAGTTCATTTTTATTACATTGAATGATTGTTTAAATTGAACGAAATACAGGTTTATTACTAGTCAGCACTTGAAGTATACATGAAGTATACATACACTATTTAAAGTTTGTCATTTATAAGCCAATTTGGATAAAAGCATATGCTAAAGTTAGAATTTCGGGGAGGATATATGTATATAGTATATATATATAATATATATATATATATATATATATATATAGTAAAAGTATTACTGTTCTGTTTTTACTGTATTTTCAGTCAAAATATGTTTTTTTTGTTTTTTCTTTTTTTGTAATTTTTTTTTGTTTTTATTTTTTTTTTTTGGTATTTTTTCTTTTGGTAAGAATTTTTCAGATGTTTCTTTTCAAAAACTTATGAACAATGATATAATTTTTGGTAAGACTTCTTTTGGTAAGAATTTTTCAAATGTTTCTTTTCAAAAACTTGTGTGAGATGTTTTTGTTTTTGTGCTGTCATGGATAAATAAATATGACACTAAAACCGCCAATTGGTGGCGACAAGTCGCTGTCTTAATGAGCGATTCATTGAATCATTCATTCAAACAACTCACTCAATATTAACTTTTTGTTTGTTCAACTGTTGTAAAAAATCCATATCACATTCACGCTCACATGCTGATATTCAGGAAAATGGCACTCTTGCTTGTGTGATATAATTTAAGTATATCATGCCTAAAAAATATACAAAACAAAAACAGGGATATTTTGCTTTCATAACATGAAATATAAGGGCATTCTAATAGGCTTCATCACACAATGAACACTTTCGGACTCTCAAGTGTTTTTTGTATGTATTTTGGAGTCTCCTAAAATCATGAAATAGACTTATATTTTTCCCTGTCTGTGATGTCTCAGCACAGGATAGTCACTAATGAAGGTCAATCAGTCATTCAGTGTTTTCATGACGTTGTGTTCCTGTGACTTTAGACTGATGAGTCATATTTTTGGCTGATTGGGGTTATTGGTTTAAAAAATTCTTTCAGAGAGTCACACACATGCCAAGAACTGCCTCAAAGATGAATGGAAATGCTAGCAGGTATATTAGACCTCATTGGTGAGAACCGTGAGTATAAAGCAAGAGAGAGAACAAGGTCATGCCTTTTCTAACAGGTCAGCAATCCACTCCCAGCATGCCTCTGGGGAGGAGGCGGGCAGAATACACTGGTGCAACACCGGGATGAGAAGCAGTTCCTCCCTATGAGAGAGAGAGAGACAGAATGAGATAAAGACCGTGTAAGTTTATACTTACGAGAGACACTGCTGATGTCACTGCTGTAATCGGTGTGTGTGTGTGTGTGTGCATGCATGAGTGTGTGTGTGTGCATGCACTGAAGTTGTACATCAGTTGAAGCGCATGCTGCATGAGGTGAAACGGTCCTGACTCATTCTGGATCTGGAAAGAAAAACACCAGGATATGCAGAATTTGGACCTTTACAGCCGACTGGACTCTAAGGTATGAGCAGAAGGCTGGTTTTACTGTAGTTCAGGTTTTAGAGGCATCTGCTGCATGCAAACACTGCCAGGTTCTAGCATTTAGTAAATGCATGCATTTTTATGATGCCCTTGATTGTGTTGTTGCAGTATTAATATTGTCAGAAAATATGCATGTTTTAGAGAATTAAAATGAGCTGTTTTTGAGCTTTGTGTGAACTGAGTGCAGTAGTGCACTACAGAATTGTGGGTGATGTAGTCGGTGTACTGCAGAGGATGCAGCATGTTTTCTGCAGGCTGAATGTCATTGATCAGATGGGAGGTTAGCGCTGTGGAGGAGGGGTGCAGGAAGCCTCCACTGCTACAGTAAGAAGCAGGTTACGTGCTGCAGATGTCGGCCAAGACCTCCCATAAATCCAGCACAAGTCTCTGACACTGTCCTGCTTCATCCCTCGCCTTCTTTCTAGGACTATGAGAAATAAAGGTACAAAACTGTCACTGGGATGGTATCCTTTCATAAAAGGTACAAATATGTACACCTTAGGTACTAATATTTATATTTTTCTAATATGTTTTTAAAGAACTAATATGGATATTTTAGGGCTAAATAAGGTACAAAGATGTACCTTTTAGCTTTTTTACCTTAGGGTACCATCCCATTGACAGCCTTTTTTTTCTGAGAGTGTAGTTCCTACCCAGACAGCATTTTAAGGCATTATTCCAAATATTATAATATTCCAAAATGTTTTAAGAAGCCTTCTTTTGATTAAATATTTGCTTTGCAGAGAAAACAATCCCATAATGCACTGCAACAAGCTCAATGACAAAATAAATGTAATTCATTGCTGACAAAGTATAGGTTAAAATGATTCTGAATTAAAAATGAATAATTTATAAATGTGGTCGATACCAGTGTTATTTTAGTATTACTGATATACTATTATAATTTTGATAACGTTTTGATGTTTTCACTTAAATTTTAGTGTTTTATTTTTATTAGTTTTTGTCTCTATAGTACTTATTCATTTTTATTTATTACATTTAGTTTATTTAGTTTTAGTTCTTTTTGTAAGTTAAACTAAATGAAAAATTTAGCCTTGGGTATGAGGCGAAATAAAATAATACTTTTTTTATATTTTATTTTATTCCAGTCAACGCTTATTTTATTTCAGGTAAAATGCTTTTTTTTTTTTATGGTTATAGTTTCCTTTAAATCAGATTGTTATTTCAACACAGTCTCAAGGCAATTCATAACTATTTTAAATTTCAGCTAATTGGTAGCTAATTCCTATGAATTTGTATTTTCTCATTTGTACGTATCTTGCTGAGAGATTTTATTTTAATTTTTTTTTGGGGTGTGATGTGTTTTGTTTTTAGAAAGTGTAGAGAGAGTTTTAGAATATTTTTTGTGAATATATTGTTTTTGTGATGTTGTTAATGTAGCATACTTGAGTATTATTTTACAGCATGTATCAAAATCAAAATCAAAATCAGTCTTTAGATATACAAAGATGGTGCACTCACATTACTTGAGAAATACAGCAACACACAATATGGTGGAATAAGTCACCTTCTAAATAAAACAGCCAATCGCCAGTTTGTAAAATCATCGTGTCACTGCAGCTGGAGACTCCAGTTGCCACAGAAACAGTGTCTAGAGATGCATGCTTAACCAGGTTGAAATCCTTACATACTGTATGTAGGATATAAAAACATTGTGAGAACATCGTTTTGAAATGTTTCTAAAATGTTAAAAAGTCCAGTTTTCTTGTCGTGATAAGAACCTTATACAAAGGTGACTTAAATGTTTTTTACATTCTACTGATTTTATTTTTTGTTCAAAATATAACGTTATTTGAACGTTTATATTTAACATTTTAAGAGTGTTAAAATGCCTAGTTTTCTTATCGTGATTAGAATGTTATTTAAAGGTTACAAAAAAACCCTAATGTTTCTTAGAATGTTCAACAAGTACAAATGACATCTTAAGGACGTTCTAAAAAACTTGTCAAATATTAATAAAGTTATAGGAATGTTCCATAAAAATTACGTTTTGCCCTAAAATTTATATGACTTGTAAAAACATTAGTGAAAGTTGCAACAATGTTCCCCATTAGCTGGGTATGTGCATTGACTTCTTCATCCTGGAATATAAGCTTTTTTAACACTATTTAGAGGTACTGCAAATATGGCTGCCGAGTGAACATGCTTTCCTTGAAAGGGCCTTTGGCTCATCTATTGGCTTCTACAGCGTTTACTGCATTGAACCGCCCTGCATGGATTTGCTGTGCTGCTGCTGATAGTGATATTCTCCTCCATCTGCCCTTTCAGGATGCTTATGATTATCTGCTTCATCCAATTAAATCAATGTGAACCATCACGGGACGTTCGCTAATCTCACCACTCTCATACTGCTTTAAAGAGATACTTCACCCAAAAATGAAAAGTCTGTCATCATTTACTCACCTTCATGACAGCCCAAACCTGGAAAGGTTTCTTTATTTTGAGGAATGTTTGAGGAATTGACTTTGATTGTGTGGACAAAACCACAATTATTATTATTATTATTTTTTTTTAAATATCTTTGATCAGGGTGGGCTTTTTTTGGGAAGCCATGATGCATTGCAGTCCTCAAAAAGCATTCTTCAGTCAATTTATAGTCTTTAAGCAACATTTTATATTGTTGCTTCGGATAAAAAGTGAATAAATGTAAATACAGAATGCAAATTTGAAGGTATCATGTATGAATTTCTGAAAGTGAAGGCTGTAAGCAGAATACGTTGTCCAAAATAGCTTCTTTTTTGGTAAAATTATGGCTCAACATTGCATGCATCTACAAGGCATATTTTTTGAGGATCAACCCATAAGTTTGCATCACCCTGTTTCCCTCAACAAAAACCCAGGACGATCTTTCCATTTGCTTTTGCAATATTGCAGAAAATAACTTCTGTGACCAACATACGTTTATGATTCTTACACGTTTGGTTCATCACGATAATCTTGACAAATGAACACAACTTGAATTTTGAAGCCTAAATGCAATCGGCAGAAGTAAAACGCTAAACGTAGGCTATAAATGAACTACATCACGTCACATGACTTCAGTGTCACCATCATAAAGTAGCTGTTTTTAACATTGATAATAATCAGAAATGTTTCCTGAGCAGAAAATCAGTATATTAGAATGATTTCTGAAGATCATGTGACACTGAAGACTGGAGTAATGATGCTGAAAATTCAGTTTTAAATCACAGAAATAAAGTGCACTTTAAAATATATTTAAATAGAAATTAGTTATTTAAAATTGTAATAATATTTCACAATATTACTGTTTGTGCTGTATTTTGTTGCAACTTTGGTGAGCATAAGTGACTTCATATGTGTGTGTGTGTAGATATATTCATATATACTGTATATATTTATATAGATAGATAGATAGATAGATAGATAGTGTAGTAAAGGCTATGCTGTGTTTTGGCAGGTCAGCGTTACATGTTACTTTGCCCAGAACCTTTCCATCTTCTGTGAGTTTATCCTTCCACGAGGTTTAAGTGAACAAAAGTATTTTTTCCTGTGGCTAAGAGGATTTCATGTCAATTTGTGTCCATTTTCTCTAAGTAAACAGCATTAAAATTAAGCTGATTGCTCTTTCTGTTATTTTGGGGGAAATCCAAAATTCTTGTTCTTTGGAAATTTCCACAAAAGTGAGATTATATTCAGTAATAATGGAGCTGTATACTGAGAAATCAAGAGCTGAAATTATTAAAGTGTTATTTTTCAGATACTTTACTTCTAAAATTATACCAAAGCAGTCTCTTTCAGCCAGTTGGAATCTATCTGATCCACAAGAGAATAGCGATGAAAAACAAGACGTGACTATCAGTCTCATACACTTTGCAGCTTCATCTGGCGCCTGTCTGACTTACATGTTAACTGGGCGATCACAGTTTTATTTGTTTTTACGTGCTGCTTACAAGAGGGGTTCTTCCAGTAACATTAATATCAGAGTATCTGTTTTTTAAAAATGTTCTCAAAACGTTATTTATCCATTGTTCATGGAACGTTGGTTTGAATTACGTTTTTAGATGTTACTTGTTTCAGAATGTCCAGATTCATTCAAAAGTAACATTCTCACTACGTTTCTTAATTCTGTTTTTTAAATGTTCAGAGAACATTCAAAAGTAACTTTCCAATACTGTTTGTTCAAATGATACAATTTAACATTTGGTTACATTTGCAATAAAAAAAATAAATAATTAAATAAATAAACAACTTATGTTTTGAACATTCAGAGAACATTCAGAATGTTTTCCTAATTGAATGTGTTGTGAACATTAGTAAAACATTCTTAGAACAAATCTTTGTTGGCTGGTTTGCTGGATATTCAAATAAAACTGAATGTCCTTGCAAAGACACTAAAGTGAAAAGTGCCTTCCAGAAGTGTTCTTTGTGACAGCCTGTACCTTGTAAATATGACTTTGCAGGTTTGCAGCATTGATCTGAATGTGCAGGCATCCTGAAGTATTGGGTCGGTGACATGGAACCTGCACGGTTTATTGATCTGACAGGAAAGTGCTTATTTTTAGTGCTTGGAATGGTCAGTCCATTTGAGATGTATATTGACCACTGGATGCAGAACATACAGCTGCTATTTATAGACCAGCTTTATGAGACACCTACGTTTTATTCAGAGGCTGTTCTGTCACAGCTCAGGTATTTAATGGAGAGTTACGATTCCTTCAAGTTTTAACTTTGTATTAAATACGCTATCCTTCAAAACTGTGTGGTCAGTAAGATTTTTTTGTTGTTGTTGAAATAAGTTAAAACTTTGATTCAGCGAGGATGCATTAAATTCATCAAAAGTGACATTTATAATGTTACTAAAGCTTTATATTTTAAATAAATGCTGTTCTTTTGAAATTTTATGTAAATCAATGAATCCTGAAAAAAGTGAAGCACAGCTGTTTTCATCATAGATTATTATAATTTCTTTTTTTCTGTTATCATTTTTTTAGCAGCAAATCAGCAGATTAGAATGATTTCTGATGTGACACTGAAGACTGGAGTAATGATGCTGAAAATTCTGTTTAGCATCACAGGAATAAATTACAATTTAAAAATTGATTACAATAGAAAAGAGTTATTTTAATTGGTAATAGTATTTAGCTATTTTTACTGTATTTTTTAATCAAATAAATGTAGCCTTGGTAAGCCTAAGAGACTTCTTTCAAAAAAGACCTATTTAAAAAAAACTTACCAACACACACAGTTTTGAACGGTAGTGTTTTTCCATTAGAATTTATGAGTGAGAATAAAACTAAACACAAAAGTTGTCCTATTGTAAGAAAAAAGAGCTACTGTAAAAAAAATGTATGTGGATAGCAATTCAGATCTTAGAAAAACTGGATGAGAAAACTTTTGACGTCATACATCATATTGAGATTTCTCACTTTTGTGTGCACGATGGGCTTTTTCCTCACGGTGAAACATCTGAGACATTAGAGACTTTAACACAGATCTCTGTTCCTCTATTTAATCTTATTTCTGTCTTGTAATTGATATATTAACACTTAGTGTGGAGTTTTTGAGGAATTTGAAATACTTTCTTGTATTTCAGTTCTGTGTTTCATCCTTAAAAAATATAAATATTGTGACCCTGTGGCACCTTTAAAATATTGATCTGTTTGTTTGCGCATCTGGCGTGAGTTTGGGGAGGGACTATCTGTTTGCTTGACCAGTGGTAGATGTGCAGAGTCTTTATTTTTGCCATTCAGTTTAGTGATGCTGGTGGTGCAGAAATAATGCACTTCAGCTGTAAAGAGACTTCATTTTTTTATTTTACTGTATTGAGGCTTGTTTCTGTTTTGCTCCCTCACATGAACCTGTGAGAGTGTGTAGTGTGTCGTCTCTTTACTGGATTACAGTGTAGGATGTGTGCGGATCTACACAGAAGGAGAGTGTGTGACCGTTTGGTCATAAGAAGAGAGGATTCAGGATAAAGAGATTAGACCTCATGCAGATTACATGCTATTCATATTTTAGGCAGGACAAAAGGCACTCATCTGAATGAACGCCTTGTGTGTGTGTGTGTGTGTGAGAGAGAGAAAGAACCTTATGCCATTTTAAAGAAATCAAGATAATTGTTTCTAGTGGTTAATAAAGCAATAAGCTACAGGATGCGGTAGTTATGTTGCAGCTTGCTCACAAACGTATATTTTTAAAGCACAAAACAGTTTCAAAATTAATATTTAAGGAATGACTTTAGATCTAAATTTAAGATTTATATTTTAATTCCATCCATTTGGATTACACAGTTTTAACGTAAACCAGTGAGCTTAATGTGATTCATATTTGTCAGTCATACATGAACGAAACAGGTAAGAATAAGAATATCTGTGATTTATAATATGTAACAAATACTGTATATGTGTATATTTGTTTCAATCTCATAATCATTTTAACTCATTCAGTCTTGGTCTTTCCACAACTAGCCATATTTAGACCGTGTTCATCTTTTCAACGGATTATATTGAGTTTTTTTTAACAATAAACAAATTCATGCTGATTCCAAGCAATGTATAGTCATTTTGAAAATATGATTTAATTTAATTTATGTTGTGAATCTCTCTTTAAACAGTGTTAACCACAGACCAACATTTAGGCACAAACAGAAGAGCATTTATTTGGATGATTGTGCTGTCAGTGAGTCTGATTCTTATCAAAGTTACAGCTCTGAGCTCATTTACACACATTTACATAAGTTCACAGGAATTACACACAATTACACTCTCGTACATGTGTGTGACACACACACACACACACACACACACACACACACACACACACACACACACACACACACACACACACACACACACACACACACACACACACACACACCACACACTCAGTCAGTCAGTGTGTGGGTGTGAAGCGTGAGTTCTCGTCTGTGTGAGATACTGTTGCTACCGTCCACTGTGCACACACACACACACACGCACACACACTGTATTACCTGAAGGCTCTGAGGAACGTGACTTTCAGCTGCTAGTTTTTTTTTTTTGATTTAGGATTAATTTTAGTGAGCTGCTGTCAGACCAGGTGAAAAGATGAATGGAAAGTAAAATGATTTGCATCTCATTTACATTTGTGCATTTGGCAGATGCTTTTACCTAAAGTGACTTACATGCATTTAAGTTACAACCTTTTTTTATAATCTGGTGCCACACGTTTGTTTTGATATGGTTTAAAGTAGTTTGTTTTTGTAGATTTTTGTGTATGTTTTTATTGTGTTTTATGTATCTGGTTCTATTGTGTTTTAATAGCATCTTTGATTTAAACATCAGTAGCTAAAATCCTGTTAGAGTTCAATTCATGTTTGAATCAGTTCAGAATGTCATATTCAGTGAATCAATTTGATTAAAAACTCTGATTCAGTGATTCATTTCTATCATCACTCAAATATGTGCCACTGAAGAGGCATTTTTCATGTTCAAATGTTTTATAAAGAAATAAATATTGCTGATTATTACTACTGATGCATATAAATAAAAATTATGAAATGTAATTTTGTGCCTTTATTTTTAATACTGTATTAAACATTTCAAATCAAGTTCATTCAGGTATTTCCGAGAAAATTCATACACTACAGGTCGGATAGATTTTTTTAGATTTTTTTTTTTATTTTTTTTAATATATTAAATTTTTTTCATTTAAGTGTTTCATTTACTTACAAAATAGATTAAAACAAAAACAAACAAACAAACAAAAAAAAATCCAATTCAAAACAACTGTTTTCTATGTAAATATATTGTAAAATGTCATTTATTCCTGTCATTTATTCCTAAATTTTCAGCATCATTTCTCCAGTCTTCAGTGTCACATGATCTTCAGAAATCATTCTAATATACTGATTTGCTGCTTGAGAAACATTTCTGATTATTATCAATGTTGAAAACAAAAATGTTGTTTTAACAAAAACAAAATCATCGTACTGACCTCAACCTTTTAAATGGTAGTGTAAATGTTGAGAGATATGTTGAATATTACTATTCTAGCATAGTTTTAAATAGTTTGCGTGTATGTGTGCAACAGTAGTATTGTATTTTTTTGGTAAGACTGTATTTCTGCTCTTATGTAATTGCTTTGAGGGTTGATCTTGGCTTGGTACCATCTGTTTTAATGCTGCGTGTTTCTCAGTAATGAGGTGCTAAAACACCAGCTTGTTGCGATTAGCAGCTGGTCAGTAATGCTGTCTGTTGAGGACAAATGCACAAATCCAGCCTGCATTCGTTATGCACTGACATGAAGGGAATCTCGAATAGGAACTGCGTTAACCCTGTTTATTAGATAGCAACCATTCTTTTGCACTAATTAAAGATTCCCTCAAGAGCTCGTTATGACACTAATTTGTTTTGTGCTGAAGCTGAGCGATGATACAGATACAGAGAATTAATTGAAGTGTGCTATATTTAAAACCTGCTTTAAATATTCACATTATAACTCTTATACTGTACATAGACGTCTTCTATGAAATGTACACATTTTCTTTCATTAAGAAATGATGTGAATTACAACCAACATTGTTTGATCAACTTGAAGAAAAGCTGTTTGATTTTGACCTTTTACAGTGACACATTTGGTAGATGTATTTAATCAGATCGTCTTGCATATTGTCATTTATACACTACCGTTAAAGATTTTGGTGTTAGGATGATTTAAAGTTTTTTTTTTTAAAGAAATTTATAATTTTATTCAGCATTGATCCATTTAATTGATGAGAAGTGACAGTACGGATATTCATGATGTTAGAAAGGTTTTCAATAAATGTTTTTTTTCTTTCTTTTTTTTTACTTTCTGTTCATCAAAGAATCAGTATATTAGAATGATTTCTGAAAGATCATGTGACACTGAAGACTGGAGAAATGATGCTGAAATTTAAGCTTTGATCACAGAAATAAATTACATCTTAAAATAGATTACAATAGAAAACAGTTATTTTAAATGGTAATAATATTTCACAATTTTACGTTTTCTTTTTTCTGCCTTGGTGAGCAGAAGAGACTTTATAAAATACTTAAAAAGAAAATTCCAGTCCCTAAGCATTGTTGTGCATTTTTTCGGTTCATGCATTTTATGGTGTTAGATATGGCTTTAAACAATAGAAAATTAATTATTGATCATGTTTGATGTCTTTAAAATATTAAATCACTATAATTTCCCATGCAAAAGGTATACATATTATGCATTTTTATTGTGTATATTCTACATACTAATGTTTGTGCTATTTGTCTAGTTGTAAAGTGCTCATATTGTCACCGATACCTGTCTAGCACTGTCTTTTTTCTTTTAAAGAGAAAGTAAAGGTAAATTTCACTGTCAAGTTGTGGTGAAGCTTTCAATATGAAAAATTGTCTTTGTTGAAGAACATGAGTCAGTTTGATTTCATGGAGAGGCGGCTGCTGTTGGCTACATTAGTAACCATGGTAACTGTCTCATAGTTGTTCCCATAGAAAATAGAGCAATACATTGAGGAACTGGATGAACAGTAGTACAGCAGTGACCTCAAGCAATGCATATGCATGGGAATTTTAGTTCATTTTTAAAGCAGTGCATTTGTTTATCATTATTTACTCACTCCTATGGCATTCCAAACCTGTATGGAGCTTAGCAACTGTATAGCAATGCCCTAGCAACCACCCATATGTTATCATATTTTATCAATCTCATCCAAAAATATATTTTTAAAGTAAATAGAATGTACATTTTTAATTAAATTCTCGTCTCTTTAATTTTAATGTTAATGTTACATAGGTTGTGACATACTATTAATATTGCATATTTGTTTATATAAATATTAATATTATTATTTCATGGACTGTAACATTGTCAGTGTTATTTTAGTATTATTGAGATAATATTACAGTTTTTAGATTTTTTTATATATATATTCTGTATTCATTTAAATTTCAGTTATAGTTTTAGTAGTTTTATGTTTTTGTCGTTTTTAGTAGTTTTTATATATTTTATAGTTATTTTAGTACATTTAATTATTTTCAGAACAAGTTAAACGAAATGAAAATAAGTTGTGTTTTTTTTTTTTTTAGTTTTGTTGTTTGGTTTGTTTTGTTAATAGTTACTAATTAGCTTTCTAATAAATATAATATGTAACAATATTAATATATGGAGAAGAGTTGGAGATTTTCTCTGAAAAATGCACACACATTATCTTCAGAAAATGTTAAAAACTAGTTGATTCTTCACTCTGCTTCACAGTCTCAGGACAGCAAGCGTCAGATGAATGTGTGTGTGGTCAGTATCTGTCTCTGTATGACGGTCCGGGACAAATGCATCTGTCAGTGAGACGCATCATTTCACCTGTCACTCTGAGACAGACCTTCATACTGACATCTCTCTCTCTCTCTCTCTCTCTCTCTCTCTCTCTCTCTCTCTCTCTCAGAGGAATGATGAGGAGGCTGTGGTGGACAGAGGAGGCACTCGCTCCATGCTTAAAGCTGGACTGGAGAAGGAGGAGCTAGAAGGTAAATACATACTAAGACACAACAGAATTTAAACACAAAACATACATGTATTTTTTTTTAAAACATTTTTTATTTACAAATATCATGTGTGTAATTTTGTTTATTGCTATTATTTTTATTTGTTATGCATTTACCAATGTGCACCAAATTCTAATGCATGAGCGTTTAAAAGTTGTTTTATTAATAGAAATCTTAAACTGAGTAGGAATTAATATTTTAAGGATGCATAAAATTGGTCAAAATTGACAGTAAAGACATTTATAATGTTATAAAAGACTTCTGTTTCAAATAAATGCTGTTCTTTTGAACTTTCTATTCATCAATGGATCCTGAAAAAAAAATCATGGTTTCCACAAAGATATTACGTACCACAACTGTTTTCAACATTGATAATATGAAATATTTCTTCAAATCAGCGTATTAGAATGATTTCTGAAGGATCATGTGACACTGAAGACTGGAGTAATGATGCTGAAAATACAGCTGCACATCACAGAAATAAATTACATTTTAACAATTATTCACATAAAAAAACTGTTATTTTAAATTATAAAAATAGTTCACAATATTACTATTTTACTGTATTTTTTATTAAATAAATGCAGCCTTGGCGAGCTTTTGGATGATACAATGAAAAATAAAAAATAATTGGTATAGAATTTTCTTTGTAGCAGTTTTCACTCATAAACTGCGAGTAAATTTCACAAATAATTGTATAATAATAATAATAATAATAATAATAATAATAACAAGAAGTCACACATTGAATTAAATGTGAAATTTTGTAGTAGAAAGACTGACAGTATCTTCTTGTAAAACATGCTTCAGTAATCTTTGCTTTGTTTACAACTTCAAAAAATAATATATATATATATAAAGTCATATCAATATATTTATTCTGCATATACACATATACCAATAACACAGCACAATCAAATTAAAATGCATCACTGTTTGCAATGTATTTTACACTGACATTAAAATCTATTGGAATCAATTGTGAATTTGAAGTTAGAATAGGGTTTTATTTTCATTGTATGGTTGCTGAAGTCTATCATCAAAATGACAGCTTCCAGTGTCGAAAATGAGCAGCTGGGATGCATCACTGGTCACTTACAGATGTAATGCGTGTCCTGTATCCACTGTTTCACACACACACACACACACACACACACACACACACACACACACACACACACACACACACACACACACACACACACACACACACACAATAATACTGAGCTGTTTTAGAACAACAATGGTAGTCTGAGAGGAAAGTCTGTGGGTGGCAAATCAAGAGCACGTCCCTCCAGCATGGCCTGTGTGTGTGTGTGTGTGTGTGTGTGTGTGTGTGTGTTTATCTGCCTCTGTAATGTCATGAATAGAAAGACTGGTGGGAGGATGGATAGCTAGTATTTGAGAGCGTTTCACTGGGGAAAAAGAGCAGCTACTCAAAGCATCTTCTCAGAGATGGCAGATGACGTCAGCTGCTCTTCTGCCCCCTCTGCTATTTTTACATCCTACTGTTTGTTGGTGAGAAAGAGGCAGAGAATAATTACAGTATCCAAATTAGAATAATAAATGGGTCATCAAGACTCTTCGTGTCTAAATAGAGGCTCCATGTCCTACACGTCTGAAATAATCACATGCTTTTCTGAATTAGTTTATTTTTGTGTTTGTTTTTTTAATTGATTTTTGATTTAGTTTTTATTTCTGTATTTATTTCTAACTTTGGCAGGTGAACTTAAAGACCTCATGTTTTGATGAGTGCAGGTTTCTTTCTTGTGCTGATGTATTTTCTATTGAAAAACGATGATAAATATACATTTATGCAATTAGCAGATAGTTGTTCTTTTTACATTGAATCAGATCAATATTTAAATTTGAATATATAATATAATATTAATATTAATTGTAGCAGGGGTGTAACATACTACTGATATTATAAAATATTTAATATAATATTTGTTAATAATAATAATAGCAATAACAATTTAAATATTTTTTAAAGCATATAGAATGTGCATTTGGTGTCATTTTTGTCTCTAATATTACTATTATCAATAACAAGGGTGTAAAATTCTATGAATGTTATATAATAGTTGATATTTTTAAGTTTTATAGTATTTTATATATATATATATATATATATATATATGTATATATATATATACAATTTATAATAATATTATCTATATATAATATATAAAGAATGTACATTATTTTTAAATAAGAATGTAACAGTTTCTTTAAATATTTTAAGTAAATAGAATGTACATTTTAAATATCAATTTTGTCTCTTTAATCTTAATATTAAAATTAATTGTTACAAAGGTGTGCAATTCTGTTAATATTATATAATATTTTACACATTTTTAAAACCAAGTAGAATGTACATTTTTTAAATGTCAGCCTTTTCTCTTTAATATTAATATTATCAAAAATATTTACAGGGGTGTAAAATTCTATTAATATTAAACAATAGTTTATAGATTTTTAAAATAACTTAAATATTTTAAGTAAACAATGCACATTTTAAATGTAAGTTTTGTATCTGTAATATTAATATTATCAATAACTTTTACAGGAGTGTAAAATTTTATTGATATTATATAATATTTTATGTACCTTTTAATAATAATCATTATAATCAGATAAAATAATATATATATATATATATATTATATATATATATATATATATATATATATATATATATATATATATGTTAGTTGTACATTTTGTCTCTTAAATGTTAATATGAATTATATGAATTATATAATATTTTATAATATTGATCATAATAAAATATTTTTAAACATTTTAGAGAGTGTATTTGGTATTTTTATCATTCATATTAATATGTATAACATAAATATTATTTATTAAAAATAATATTAATTGTTACAGGGACATAACATGTTATTATTATTCTATAATATTTTAATAATATTGCTGTGCAGTCAGATTAAAAAAAAAATAGCAAACAGTTATATTAAAGCTGACAGACATGAACTGGAAACCACAAAAGTCCCGTTTTGATTTCATGAAGGTTTCGAATATACTATGTTTGGTCAAGAAAACGTCACCAATTCATCACACAGCATCAGAGATCCAAATATAAAATCAGTTTTCCAGAGCTCAGTCTTCATGATGTGTGTGACAGCAGCAGGCAGATTCACTGTCTGCCTGCATTTCACTGACATAATGTGGATATTACCCACAATTCCCTGTAATAATGAGCCGACTGCCGAGATATAGGACCAATATATATTAGACTGAGCTGTACTGACAATACTGCTTGTAACAGCAAAAATATGACTTTTCCCCCACTCACTGTGACTTGTAATTACAAATGCAGTTACAGCATTTGAATAAATGTCATTTATTCAGATTCAATCTGGATCGGCCCTGAAGCTCACAAAATAGTACATGCACATAAAACACTTTGCATGTTCATGCATTGAGGATATTTTGTGCATAAAGAAGAAAATGTGAAGTGACAGTTTCCCACTACTTGCTATTTCACTGCTAAAATGTTCTGAGTGGTTTCTGTGGTGGTTGCTAGGCAGTTGCTATGGTGATCTGAATGGTTGCTAGGGTGTTGCATTAAGCAAGGAGCTTACCATCAAGTCTCTGAAACAGTATTGTTAAAAAAAAGCTAAAACTGTTCAATATTAATTGCATTTATTGAAATAAATCTGAAATAAAATCAAATATAAATATTAGATGAAAAGCTGAATGTAAAAAAACTTTAATGGTGGATTTTTTAATGTTTTTTTTTAGAATTTTTAATATATATATATAATTTAAATTTAAATAAAAGTTTTTAAAAAAATCAAGCAAAATAGAAACATTAAAAACAAAAACTAATAAACATGACAAAAGCATGTAACAAACATATTACTAAAACAAACTAAATTCAAATGAAAACTGAAAATATAAAAATAAAAGCTAATAAATACTATAATATTAAAAAAGTTATGTAAATACTACATACTATATACTATACATACTATATAATATAAATACTATAATATTATATAAATAATACTAAAATAACAGTTTTATTTAAATAGTTAAAAATAAAATATAAATAAAAAAAGAAAAGACAAAATTAAAAAAATAGTATAATTAGTATTGTTTTATTTGCAACTCAAACTAAACTATATAAGAATTTAAATGAATTATTTAATTAGCAACTTAAACTATAAGAAATTGAAACTGTTATAAAATAAAATTAATATGATAAATATTAAAAATTATAAATAAAATTAATATTTATTTTAAAATGAAAATGGGATTTAATTTTAAATAATTTAATACTATAAATGCTATAATAATATAATAATACTATTATTAATATTATTATTAATTAGCACTATACTTATATAACAGTATATTATAGTATACAGATACATAATAATAAATAAATGATATTATAAATACTATATATTATCAGATAAACAGTATGAAAGTATATAAATAATGCTAAAGTAACACTGTTCTGATTTTCCGGTCTGGTGTTTTTGATCATAGATACTGAATCTGCACATTATCTCAAGTTTTACGTGTCATGACTTTTCAGCGTTTGTAAACATACAATGCTTGCCGATAGCATCTGAAGCTTTGGAAATGGATCTATAAGCTCGTGTCATTGAGCCGTTTCCCACTGTTTCCCATTCAAAGACACCAGGAGAGCTTTACCATGTAATTCAAGCCTGATTTCATCCAGCTTTCAACAGCCGTTTAGAGCCATTTTAACAGACAGGAAGAGGAAGATCTGTTTTCTATATGTTGGCATTAGTCTAAATGTTGTGTTACAGATGTTACATAATGATATATAATGGACAGATGTTATGTTTTCCAAGCTTTTAAGCCCAGTGATTGATGACTGTTATCTATATAGTTTAGCATTGTTTAAAAAGAACAGATAACTATATTAGTTAAATGTATTTAGTAAATGTAATTACTGAACCAAAAATTGTACAACAAAGTGTCTCTAGCGAATAATCCACTTCAAAACCTAGTGAGCTGCCTACCTAGACAGCAGTTTAAGGTATCAGAATCAGAAAGGAATTGATGTCAGGAGCTTCCAGTACAGAAACTACAGACATAAGGTATCATATATTTAAGGCAGCATCCGTTCCAAAAGGTAGGCAGCTGTATAATTATTTTATAATTCGTAATTATGCAATACAATTATTCCAAATGAGTCACGGCATAATTATGCATGCCTTCTAAGACGCCTTCTTCTAGTCAAATACTAAAGCAGCAATGCATGAGTCTTTTATGTAGAAGACAATCCCATAATGCAGTCAGAGACAGTAAAAAGAAAATCCATCCAATAATTTACAATATCAATTATACATGATGGTTATGTTGAAATGTTGATTAATAATGTATTTATATTTAATTCAATGCTGAAAAATATTTGGTCTCTTTAATAATAATATTATCAGTTTTTACAGGGATGTTAAATTATATGAATATTATATAATATTTTATATAAATTTAATTTATAATATAATTAGTTTTTATAGTTTTTAAATTTTATATTGTGTTCTTTGTTTTTTTTATTTTTTTTTTATGGGGTTGTTTTTAGGTGTGTATTATTATTTTAATATTTTTATTATTATTTTTTTATATGATTTTTATATTTCATAATATTTTATAAGTAAATAGTGCATTTGGTCTTATTAATATTCATATGTACATAACGTACTATTATTATATATTTTATTATATTGCTAGGAAGTCAGATTTTGTATCTTTTAAGCACATAGGTGACCTTTAAGCTAACAGAGATTAACTAAAAACCCATTTTGAGTCCCATTTTGATTTATATATGTGCATATTTGAATGTGTGTGTGTGTGTGTGTGTGTATACACACATTATAATGGGTCGACAAGATGTGGCATGCAAATGTAAAATTTGGTATTTATTTATTTATTTATAGTGTTTTTATGCTCAGATGATCCTTTGATGATTCCAAATGAACTAAAAAAATTGGGTGTAGAAACTGTTTACACTCTTAAATTGCTAGTAAATTTCACAATTAATTGCAAAGAAATGGCAACTAACATGACTGAAATGGTAAACTGAAATGGTATTTTCTTGTAAAAGATACTCCAATATATTTTTTATTTACATTTTGAAAAATTATTTGTTACCGTGTGTATGAGGTTTATTCTCAGTAATGTGTATGTTGAGACCTGTACTATTTAACTAATGAACTAAAAAAAGCAATTATGATTTAATGTACTTTTTGCCATCTCTCACCAGTCCTTGTGTGTTTGCGTTTGATGGATAGGTCACAGGACTCTGTATATCGGGGTTCATGTTCCTCTGGGCAGAAGAACCCATCGCCGCCATCGGCATCACGGACACCGGCACAGAAAGAGGAGCAGGGAGAGAGACTCAGGCGTCGAAGACGGACGGGAATCACCTTCATACAGTAACCGTCCATCCTTCCATCAATGACTTTCTTACTCAGTATTTATGAGATATTATATGGAGATACAGAGTGACAACTGATATTTATATCATTTTATGTAAGTAGTCTGCTATACTTTTATAAAGATCTCATTGATTTACTTTACAAGCTATAAGAATTTGATCTTAATTTTTCAATAGACTATTCCATTAAATATATATATATATATATAGGATATATCTTATAGTATATATTATATATATAATAATTTTTTTTTCAGACTATCATTTCATATGTCAGGCTTTACAGGGTTAATTCAAGATCAAGTTGAGACACAAAATGATTTAAGATACTAATATTGTTTTCAAAAAATCTATAAAAATTAAGTACATTTGTGCTTAAAACAAAACAAAAATGATAAAATCTGCCAGTGAGCTAAGCAAAATATTTTTTAAATAAATGTATTTATTCATTTAAATGTATTACAGTAATACATTTTCATTTTAATCCATTTAAATTCATTAAATTTAAGGAAGGTACATTTTACATCATAAGTAAACCTTGAATTAAGAATATTTAGATATTTGTATAGGACAACAAGACAATAATTCTGTGTATTCTGAGTATTTAATTTTTTTTCTTTTCTGTTTTTATTTTTTTTTTGATTAAACTGTGTCTTCCTCTGTTCCTTCCTCTATCCTTTCATCATTTCTGTTTCTCTTTGCTGCTTTGTCCTGTTGTATATTTTTCTTTGAAGCTCTCTGTCTCTCTGTTAGGCTGTGATCTGGACAGGCTCAGAGTTGGAGTGTGTGTTGCTCCTTTTGGAGGTTATTATTGTTGATTAGTTCTTGTTGGGGGGATTTTGTCTTTTCTGTGCTTTATTATTATGGACAAAACGCGTGTTGAACACAGAACAGTTTTGTGTCCCTATTTTAGCCATTTGACCCTTTCAACTGAGCTTGGTAGTTTATTAAGGTCACTGAAATTCTGTGTCACAGATACTCCTTCTCAGAGGGTTCAGTTTCTGCTGGGCACTGAGGATGGTGATGAAGAGCACATACCACACGACCTCTTCACTGAACTGGATGAGATCTGCCTCCGCGACGGAGAGGATGCAGAGTGGAGAGAAACTGCCAGGTACTGACCTCATGTGACCCGTCTGGATTCAGTCATTCAATATGCACTTATGGGTCAAAGACAAATAATGATGTCTGAGAAGATAAAAAGTATTTTAAAAATTAAATAAAATACCAATTTTTTTAAAGAAAAGAATAAATATATGTGACCCTGGACCACAAAACTAGTCTTAAGTGTCAATTTTTCGAATTTTTTTAAAATCTCAAAGCTGAATAAATAAGCTTCCCACTGATGTTTGGTTTATTAGGAGAATAATATTTAGCTGAGATACAACTATTTGAAAATCTGGAATCTGAGGGTGCAAAAAAATCTAAATATTGAGAAAATCACCTTTAAAGTTGTCCAAATGAATTCTTAGCAATGCATATTACAAATCAATAATTAGGTTTTGATATATTTACAGTAGGAAATTTACAAACTATCTTCAATGAACATGATCTTTACTTAATATCCTACTAATTTTTGGCATTAAAGATAAATCTATAATTTTGACCCATGCAGTGTTTTTTTTTTTGTTTTTTTTTTTTTGGCTATTGCTACAAATATACCCCAGAGACTTCGGACTGCTTTTGTGCTCCAGGGTCACATATATGACGTAATCTTTAATCCTGATTTTATCTTCAAAAAGTGTCACAATCATCTAGTAAAAAGTGAAAAATATATTTATAATCCATAAATTTTGAATAATATTATGAGTGTGTATTTATTTTTTTTTTTTGTTTTTTTTTTTTTTATTACATTTTGTATTATTTATTTTATAAAAAAAATTCTAGGGGTTATTTGATTTGACAATTAAAGATCATATCATGTCATAAAAAGGTAAAATAAAAAATGAAACTGAAATAAAAATAATGAAAATAGGCAAAATAGAAATGTAAAAAAAAAACTTATAAAAATGGCACTTGCATAAAAAAGCACTTAACATATTACTAAAACTTCAGCTAAAAATAAAGTGAAAATCAAAAATATAAAAAGAAAATAAATTTCAATAAATGAATTAATAAATACTATAATAGTATATAAATAATTCTAAAATAACACTGTTCTGATATTCCAGTCTGGTGTTTGATCAGTGTCTGCAAAAAAAGTGTGACAATCTTGTAGTAAAACGTGATCAAATATTCCTCTAAACCTTGAACAGAATCATAAAACTGAAACTATAACTAAAATGATCTGATATTAGAAAAAAAAAAATAAGTCAGTGTATTATAAACAGCACACAGGAAATTATTTTGTTGTCATGTGACCAATGCATGTGACGAGAATCCCCAAGAACAGGAAATGACATCAGAGAGGCCCTCGTGGCCATGTGTCAAGGTCGGTACTTCATGCAAATCTGTTTAAAAAATCTGATATTTTCTTTTTTAGGACAGTGCATGGTTGGATCAGATTGTCACATACTGTAGCTTTTGAACATTATGATCAATAAATTATTTTAAAAATTGCATTTCAAAGAACCTGACACATGAGCTTTAAACTATTTTTCAAAGATTTTTGCTTTTCTCCATCTCAGCGATCTTTATTTGTTATTAGCCCATAAATAATGAAGCAAATATTAATTATTTAAAAATTGATATTGAGTGTTTATTTTTTGCATTTATTGTTGATTTTTTGTTTTTTTTTGTGATTTGTTTTTGGATGTTTGATTGTTTCTTAATGCATTAAATCTATTGAGCGGCATTAGTCCAAGAGAGCCGAGGTTATATAAAGAACCATTGTTGTGTAATGTTTGTGTGTGTGTGTGTGTGTGTGTGTGTGTGTGTGTGTGTGTGTGTGTGTGTGTGTGATAAAACAGAAAGGCTAAATAAAGCACTTACAATGATGATGGTTTCAACATTGTGATATGGCATCACGTCTAAATGCAAGTGCACTCAGCATGAGAATTGCTTTCATTTTTCTCCAATAATCAAAGACAACATGTACACTGTAGTGCTCTATATCTAAAAATATTAAAAATTCACGAGACAACACAAATTCCCATTTACTTAAACAGCCTTCCTCATAACAGTAAAGGTTATAAGGAAGGTTGTTTCTGTTATTGTTTATTCACCTGCATGTTGGTCATGTCAAGCTCCAAGAAGGAATAATTTTATATATTTGGTTTATGAAATAAAGTATGTACATCTCTGATTATGATTCTTCTGGTTTTGTACTAAAGTTATTACTTTTCAGCTCTAAATTCTGAATTGTCTTGAAAGATTTGTTTTCCACATTCGTTAGTTATCTGGCTGCAGGTGTGGATGTTTTTAAAGGAATAGTTCACGCCATCCAAGATATAGATGAGTTTGTTTCTTCATCAGAACAGATTTGGAGAAATCTAGTATTATATCACTTGCTCCACAAGTAATCCACATCACTCCAGTCCATCAGTTAATGTCTTGTGAAGCCAAAAGCTGCATGTTTGTAAGAATCAAATCCATCATTAAGAAGTTTTAACTTAACTTGCGACTAAAATTTGAGTCATTTATCTATAATATTGCTTCCTCCAATAAAAAAAAAATTCAGTCTGAATCAGGAGAAAAATATGCACAGATCAAACAAAGTCCAAAACAGTTCTAGGAATTACTTGTGGATTATTGTGATGTTTTTATCAGCTGTTTGGACTCATTCTGACGGCACCCATTCACTGCAGAGGATCCTTTGGTGAGACACTGATGCAATGCAACATTTCTCCAAATCTGATGAAAAAATACTAAGCTACATCTTGGATGGCCTGAGAGTGTGAACATTTTTGGGTGAACTATTCCTTTAAGTATGTTCGTGTCTCTTTATCCAGGTGGCTGAAGTTTGAAGAGGACGTGGAGGATGGAGGTGAGCGCTGGAGTAAACCGTACGTTGCGACGCTCTCTCTGCACAGTCTCTTTGAGCTGCGGAGCTGCATTATAAACGGCATCGTCATGTTGGACATGAAAGCCAGCTCTCTGGAGGAGATTGCAGGTAGTGTGTTATGCTAAAGAAATGCAACATATTTCAAAGATGTTGCCATGCAGCTGATTTCAGTACAAGCACATGGGACTTTGGGTGAGATCTGACATTTCTAGGAGGAATAAAAAAGGGGAAAAAATAGAGAAAATAAATTAAGCGTTTTTAGGTTAATGTTTGCATTGAGGTAATTTTCATGAGAATTGCAGTTCCCCAAATAATTATGTATAAATCATTATACATCATGGTAGTATTTGCTGAACTGTCTTTACACTGATTTAATTTTTTTTAAAATATAATCATTGTATTCCAGGATCTTGTAATGTAATACAGTAAAAAAAAAATACAGTATAGCAATGACAATCACTATTGAGAATGATTGAGAATTCTTTAAAGTTTTGTAAAATATAATAAATTGTTTTTCCTCTTTTGATTGCATGGCAAACTATGTTCTGAACATGTTTCTGTGAGATTTACCCTTTCGTTCTTTCCTGTGCTCATAAAATCTTTGCCATTATTGGTCAAATGAGCTTCCATTGTGAAATTATCACATTGTAATAGGCTGAGGAACACCTTAAACTGAATTTTACACTTTAATCTCTGTGGGATTTGTGTAAGAGAACTCTATATATATACATACACACACACACACACACACACACATACAAATAATATAAAAAAAACAATACACACACACACACACACACACACACACACACACACACACACACACACACACACACACACACACACAGTTCAGACCTTAATGATGAATTCTCCAACACACTGTGACCTTGAACTTAACCAATATTGGGGCATGTTGTCACTAAAGGTCAAATTGTTTTGGATGAACTGTATTTTTCATGTAATTTCAATGCACTAGAGCTACCATCCAGGGGTGAGCGTGCTGTGGAAATTGTCTTTATCACTTATTGTCAGTCATGAATTATAGTGTTTGCACCTCACTCTCTTAAGCATGTGAATTTTGCATTACTCAAAGCTGCTCTGCATCCTCAGATGCATGAGACAGATCTCTGAGCAGCTGCAGCATCACTTCTCATCAACATCAGTGTCAGTTTCTTGATGCAGAGTTCAAGGAACATCTGCAAAATAGACACAGATGAGTGTTTTGCCAAACATTTAGCACAGATTAGCCATTTAAAGATCACAGTAGCTCCGAATCAGGACAGCACTGGCCAGACATATGCTGTGTTAAGAATTCATCATTCTGTTTATTATTCAGGGTTGAAATGAATAATTAACTCTTTGGTGGCACATATGAAGATGAATATACCATTCGGCAGATCTATACCGCAACACATCTGTGCCGCTGTTCACGTTTTGCTATGAAATTACAACAAATATGTAAAAAGATCATCTAAGCAACAGCTAACAGATATATGTATCTTAAAACCTATATATACATATAAATAAAAAAAATGTAATATATAAAAATAAATGTATTTATATGTGTGTATGTATGTATGTGTATATACACCCATATATGTGTATATACATCTTACTTGCTGCTAAACATTTGTGATGTTGTGTGTTGAATTTCTTAGATATGGTGCTGGACCAACAGGAAGTGGCTGCGCATCTTGAAGATGATGTCAGGAAGAAGGTCAAAGAGGCTCTTCTGAAGCAGCACCATCATCAGAATCAGAAGAAACTGGCCAATCGGATTCCCATCGTCCGCTCTTTCGCCGACATCGGCAAGAGGCAGTCTGAGACAAACTGCACGGACAAAAACGGTATTCATTTGCCTTTGTGCAGAAAATACAGGAGGTTGCAGGTCTGATTATGCAAATGATGTACACAAAACTATATACAACTACATTTTAAAAGTTTGGCTCAGTACATGAATATATGAACTGAGAACTCTTATTAGAGGGATGAATTATATTAATCACAAGTGACAATAAAAGCCAATAAAAGCATTTATAAAGTCTTCTTTACTATTATAATTCTAATGATACTTATTATATGTTATGGTAAAAAATAATTATAATTTCTATTCATTAAAAAATCCTGAAAATATATATCACTGTTTCCATAAGAATATGAAGCAGCACAACTGTTTTCAACACTGATTATAATCAGAAATGTTTCTTGAGCAGCAAATCATAATATTACAATAATTTCTGAAGATCACGTGACACTGAAGACTGAAGTAATGATGCTGAAACATATTAGAATAGAAAAAAATAAATTTTTAATTTTAATAATATTTACTGATTTTACTGTATTTTTGAATAATAAATAAATGCAGCCTTGGTGTGAGCTAAGAGACATCAAAAACTTACCAGCCAAATTTAAATATATATTTTTAAATATTTATAATGTTAAATTTCTTTATTTTATGTATATATTTATATTTATAAATATTTATGTTTTTAAATATTTATTTATTTATTGCAAATTGGACTAAGTAAGATGTGTTGGAAATGGAACGATAATTTAGGCAATACTAGGCTATTCAATGCAGTTGCCACTCCTAAAACGTCGCACTTAAGTGAAATTGTCCAGTTCATGTCTATTTGACTGTCTGTTGTTGCTGGTTTCATTAGAAATCTGTCGCTCCTAAAAATCAGCTCACACATGTCAGATTCAGCATCTCAGAGTTTCACTGTTGTCTTGTCTCCTCTTTATATATGTGTGTGTGTCTGTGTGTGTGTGTGTGTGACAGGTGCATCATCTCATCTCTTTAAGTGTCCTCTGTGGCAGTCAGTTGTTTGTGATGGAAACGATGGGCAGGTCTTATCCTGTTCTCCATGTTGGCCTCTGTGCTGCTCGTCCAGTGCGTCCATCACCTCACCTCTCCCTCCTCCATCCTCCACATCCACCCACCCAAACCAGAACCCCACTGCCTTCTTCAGCCTGGACAGAGACGACGGCTTGGATCCAGGCAACTTTTAACTTGAGAGACTTTCCCTTCTGCTGTAGTGCTTCCTAAAACATAACGTGTGAAGGTGGTTATCTCAGCGGATAGGTTGCACGTGGTAAACAAAATATAGTCTAAAACACTAAGACAGGCTGCGAGAATGCATGATTCTCTGAGATGATTTTAATAACAAATACCAAATGTTATTAAGCTAAAACCACAGCAGCCATGGCTGGATTTATTTAGTTGCTTGCACTTCTACGGTGATTGTAAAGTTTCGGTGAAGTTAAGTCAAGTCAAGTCACCTGTATTTATATAGTGCTTTAAACAAAACAGATTGTGTCATAGCAACTGAACAACATTAATTAAGAAAACAGTGTGTCAATAATGCAAAAGTTAAAGGCAGTTCATCATTGAATTCAGTGATGTCATCATGCAGCTTAGTTCAGTTTAAATAGTATCTGTGCAATCATTTGCAATCAAGTCAACGATATCGCTGTAAATGAAGTGTCCCCAACTAAGCAAGCCAGAGGCGACAGTGGCAAAGAACTAAAACTCCATCGGTGACAGAATGGGGAAAAACCTTGGGAGAAACCAGGCTCAGTTGGGGGGCCAGTTCTCCTCTGACCAGACGAAACCAGCAGTTCAATTCGAGGCTGCAGCAAAGTGAGATTGTGCAGAGGACTCAGCTGGTTCCTGTGGTCTTGTCCCCGGTGGTCGTCTGAGACAAGGTCTTTACAGGGGATCTGTATCTGGGGCTCATCTAGATGTCCTGGTCTCCGCTGACATTCAGGGCTGTAGAGGTCCTTTCTAGGTGCTGATCCACCATCTGGGCTGGATACGTACTGGATCTGGTGGCTACGGAGACCTTGGAATAAGAGAGAAATAGACTAATATTAGCGTAGATGCCATTCTTCTAACAATGTAGCAAATACATCGGGTGTTATGGGAAGTGTTCCCAGTTCCAGTTTACCTAATTAATGCAGCCTAAAAATCCTTTAATGGATTTGGATATTAGAAGCGTATTAGTGTGTTATGTGTAAGCCAGGTTAAAGAGATGGGTCTTTAATCTAGATTTAAACTGCGAGAGTGTGTCTGCCTCCCGAACAATGTTAGGTAGGTTATTCCAGAGTTTAGGTGCTAAATAGGACAAGGATCTGCCGCCCGCAGTTGACTTTGAGAGTTTTGAGAGTTTTGAGAACGCAGCGGACGTGGAGGACTATAATGTAACAAGAGCTCTTTCAAATACTGAGGTGCTAAACGATTCAGGGCTTTATAAGTAATATGCAAGATTTTAAAATCTATGCAATGTTTAATAGGGAGAGTTGACAGAACCGGGCTAATATGGTCATACTTCCTGGTTATAGTAAGAACTCTAGCTGATGCAATTTGGACTAGCTGGAGTTTGTTTATTAGGCGTGCAGAACAACCTCCCAATAAAGCATTACAATAATCTAAACTTGAGGTCATAAACGCATGGATTAACATTTCTGCATTTGACGTTGAGAGCATAGGTCAAAATTTAGATATATTTTTGAGATGGAAAAATGCAGTTTTAGAAATGCTAGAAACGTGGCTTTCTAAGCAAAGATTGCTATCAAATAGCACACCTAGGTTCCTAACTGATGACGAAGAATTGACAGAGCAGCCATCAAGTCTTAGACAGCGTTCTAGGTTATTATATGCAGAGTTTTTAGGTCCTATAATTAACACCTCTGTTTTTTCAGAATTTAGCAATAAGAAATTACTCATCATCCAGTTTTTTATATCGACTATGCATTCCATTCGTTTTTCAAATTGGTATATTTCACCGGGCCGCAAAGAAATATAGAGCTGAGTATCATCAGCATAACAGTGAAAGCTAACACCGTGTTTCCTGATGAAATCTCCCAAGGTAAACATGTAAAGCGTGAAGAGTAACGGCCCTTGTACTGAGCCTTGAGGTACTCCATACTGCACTTGTGATTGAAATGATACCTCTTCATTCACTGCTACGAACTGATGGCAGTCATATAAGTATGATTTAAACCATGCTAATGCACTTCCATTAATGCCAACAAAGTTTTCTAGTCTATGCAAAAGAATGTTGTGGTCAATAGTGTTGAACCTTTTCTAGTATCTTGGACAGAAAAGAGAGATTCGAGATCAGTCAATAATTAACTAGTTCTTTGGGGTCTAGTTGTGGTTTTTTGATGAGAGGCTTAATAACAGCCAGTTTGAAGGTTTTGGGGACATACCCTAATGACAATGACGAATTAATAATAATAGTCAGAAGAGGATCTATGACTTCTGGAAGCACCTCTTTCGGAGCTTAGATGGAATAGGGTCTAACATACATGTTGTTGTTTGGTGAAGCAACAAGCCATTCATGATTTACAATACACTGGAAAAAATATGATGTAGAAACAATTTTCACTCAGAAATTGCCAGAGAATTTCACAATTAAGCAAGTAACATGCTGAATTAAACACATTTTCATGTAGAAAGCCCGAAATTTTATTTTCTTGTAAAATATATTCTAATAATGTTTTATTTACAACTTTTACAGATTTAAAAATAAAAAATCAGCTATGTTAACTATATTTAAGCTATCTTAAGTTAAATTATGATTAAATTAGAATTTATCTGGTGCAAAAACAAGAATATAAATTAGGGAGACAGTGTAAGTCTTATGTTAATATACATGCATAAAATATCTCACAAGAAATTCCAGGAACTATGTGATGATTCAAATGAATTATTTTGATGAACCAGTTCTTTAAAATGAACTGTCTGAATGAACTGAATCAATAAATGGAATCCAAACTTCTTCTTTTCTTTTTTTGAGATGGAAATAATCTAAGATATTGCATTCAGATAATGTCAGAATGATCACTATTACAAAACGAGAGCTCATGAACGTTTTACGTTTTACTTGATTCAGTTATCTGACTGGTAGAGATTTCTTTGCAGAATCATGGGTAATGTAGTCTTTCTCCAGGAGTTCCACATTTAAACACAAGTATTGTTGAAATAATGTAGGCTGATGGTTTCAGCAAAAGCATACCATTGATTAACAATCGTGTAACTCACAGTAGCTCTGTCTTAAATGGATTATGAGTTAGCTTTAAAATCAATTCCCTTATGGAGAAGATGAATGGGATCGTTGCATTCTATTGGGTGACAAAACTACATTTCCCATGATTCTCTTTGGCTGCACAAGTCACAAGGATAAAATACAGAGTAAAGCATAAATTAGGCACCTAATGCACATCCTTTGCTCTTATTTTTGTCACAAAAGTTCAGAAATGTCCAATTATTGATTTTTTTTTTCTGAACAAAATTAGCAAAGTGCATTAGTAAAGTGCAACTTGAAGGCAGCAACAGCTGACTTACCTTCATCGTACTGAAAAATATTTCTTTCAATTGGTTAAACCCAAGACTGATGCAAAATGTATTCATGTACATTTATGCATTATGCATTTTATCAAAAGCAACTTAAAAAATTAAAGCAAATGTAAATAGTAAGTGCAAATTTAATATTATACAATTTGTGCCAGTAGATAAGCAGTGTAATTTTGCAGATAAATGACATGATATTATACTGTGAGGAAGGTGAAGGCTAATCTGAATATTCATCACCTTTATACAAGGCTTATGTTTAGGAAGTTTGCCAGCTTCCCACACGCTAATGCTAGCACATGAAGTGTACCAGACCCTTCGTTCAGTATCATTATTACTGTAATTCATGCAGCACAGAGCCAAAACTGCATTAAAACAGCAGCGAGCATGACTAATAAACACAAATCTGTTCATGCCATGCAAGATGCTCTCTTAACTAAGGGTTTTGGTGCTGCATCATGTGCTAAAAGCTGCTTTAGCTGCCTTTAGAGTAGAGTGCAATCGAGTTTCCATGAAGTGATGCTTGGTGATTTATACATGTGTTTATATCCATTTTTGAAGGCTGCTGTAGTGAGCATACTGACAAAAATGTGGAATCAGTACTAGCCATCATCTCTCTGCTCATTGTGTCTCATTTTATGTATGTAGTCCATAAAACACATCTGAGATCATGACAGACCTCCATTAAAATCATTCTCTCCTACCGATCCATAAACACAATCATTTCAGTCTGCTACATTTAATACAGCTGATGCTTAAGCTGCATTCCATTCATCGGCTGATTAACACTGATTAGTATTGTCATTGTATTGATTGATTGATTGATAATCTCTCTGTCTGCAGGTCAGATGATGCCACCCCAGTCTCAACCACTGACCACAGAGGGCAAGAATGACGTGAGCCGTGAAAACAGTGCTGTGGACTTCAGCAAGGTAAAGATGCAGAATTAAATATAACTACACTACTTGTCAAAAGTTTGGAAACATTAAAATTTTTTATGTTTTTAATGAAGTCTCTTCTGCTCACCAAGGCTGCATGTATGTGCTAAAAAATACCCTAAAACAGTAATGTAGTGAAATATTATTACAGTTTAAAATAACTATTTTCTATGTTACTAGATTTTAAAATGTAATTTATTCATGTGCTGCAAAGCTGAATTTCCAGCATCATTACGCCAGTCTTCAGTGTCACATGATCCTTCACAAATCATTCTAATATGCTGATTTGCTGCTCCGGAAACTTTTCTTATTATTATCAACTTTGAAAACAGTTGTGCTACTTAATATTTAAGCGCAAATCATGATATACAACCATTCAAATGTTGGGGGAGGGGGTTAATAGAAATTAATGGTTTTATTCAGCAAATTATGTGTTAAATTAATCAAAAGTAACAATAAAAACATTTGTAATGTTACAAAAGATTCTATTTCTGATAAATGCTGTTCTTGAGAATTTTCTATTAATCAAGAAACCTGAAACCTGAAAATGTTTCCACAAAACATTGTTGCAAAAGCAGTTTTTAACATTATTAATAATAAGAACCATTACCAATAACTGAGAACCAGTAATAATTGAGCAGCAAATCAGCATATAAGAATGATTTCTGAAGATCATGTGACACTGAAGACTCTGAGTAATGATGCTGAAAATTCTGCATTGCATCACAGGAATAAATTAAATTTTAAAATATATTCAAATAGAATGTGGTTATTTCAAAGTGTAATATTTTTTCACAATATTACTGTTTTTACTGTATTTGTGATATTTTTTTAGCATAAAAAACTTCTTTCAAAAGCATTAAAAAATCTTAACCCCAAATTTTTGAAAGGTAGTTTATATAACCAGATGTGATGCATCATGTTTTTATTGTATAAAAAACAAAAGCAAAAATAATAAAAAGAATAATAATACTATTTTTAACATCAATTACCTTAAAAGTATGTGTATTTTTTTTTTTTTTTTTTGCTGAATGTAATATAATGTAGAATGTATTTCCATACATTTTTTTTTTGTTTACAGAAAAACACATTTTAGTCCATTCTATAGTAAAATGTCCTGTTAATTTTATTCACATTAATATTTCACCATATATGGTGAAGTAACTTTAAGTTTCTGTTAAAATAACTCACAGTCCAGTACAGTACATCGAGGTCTGTGTATTTTCTCTGAAGTGCTGCCGTTGGCCGTCTGTCTGTTCTGGGGTAAGGGATTATGCTTCAAACACACTGTGGTTGAAACCCTCTTTACCTGACATTACACTGTTCTGTTTCTTGTATTAAGTGGGTATTATGTTGTGATCCCATGAACAGATGAGCAGGCAGCTGCGGTGCTGTCAGGTTCACTGGGGTCGCGATGAAATGCTGCAATTAAAATAGAGAGTAATATTATGAAATCTTACACAACACGTGGCCTTTTGCATTATGCAAACATACATAATCTCTTTGGTTCTGTACATCATTTTGACCTTGGACCCTAAACCAGTCTTAAGAGCACATTTCCACACGAACCAGAATTCTACAAAGAGCTTTATGGATTTTTTATGCTTTTTAATATTCCATATTGAGATTTGAAAATCAAATCTCAGAATCTTATATATGGATGGTTTGTGTAATTATGGTGGCTTGAAAAAACCAGCACACTGAGGTTGTTTTTTTTTTTTTTTTTGTATTTTTGAGGTACTGTTATAGTTTTTATTTATATTTTTAATTAGTTTCAAATTGTCAAAATATTAAATATATTACAAAAAAATTTCATAAAAAGTTTTAGTTAACTTTTTAGTAATTTTTAATATATTTTTTAATTATTTTTTTATTTTATTTCAAGTAAAGTTTTGTTAACATTTTGAATTAGATTTTATTTTTAATTAAAGTTTTAGTAATTTTGCTGTGTTTTGTCATTTTATTATTATCGTTTTAAATTGTTTAATATGTCACTACAGTTTTTAAGTTTTAATTTATTTAGTTTTAGTTATTTTGATATTTCAATTTAAACTAAACAAAAATGTGAAATGTAAATTTTTTTTTAAATATATAATTAATTTTATTTGAGTTAATGTATATTTTATTTCTGGTATTCCAAGTTTTTTTTTTTTTATGGTTTTAGCTTTATAATAACCCTGATTATAACCTACACCGTCTTTTGATCTTTTCTGAATTCATTAATTTGTTATATAATAACTGATCAAACATGTTCTTTTCCCATAATTTCCCCCTAAAAAACACCTAGAACACCCTAGCAACCTCCTACCAACCAAGATCACCATAGCAACCGATTAGCAACACTGTAGAAACTTCAAAAGTATTCACACCCCACAAAGCTAACACTCTTTTAAACTCTGTTTAGTCTGTCCATGTTTTTTTTAATTTAGCCTAGCTGACGGTCTGTATGATGAAACAGTTCAAAACGTCCATGAAAAACTTTTTTCTCAATATGCCTGTGTATTTCTCATCTAGTGATGCAGTAGCCTGACTCTGCATGACGATTTGTGTGTAGATAGACCTGCACTTCATGAAGAAGATTCCTCCGGGTGCAGAGGCCTCTAATATTTTGGTTGGAGAGCTGGAGTTTCTGGACAGGCCTGTCGTGGCGTTTGTCCGCCTCTCTCCTGCCGTACTGCTGAACGGCCTGGCGGAGGTGCCCATCACTACCAGGTGAACATCTTCAACTTTTAGCTTGTCAAAGCCAACACAAGAACACAGTTACATTTCTGTTTTGTGCCTCGTCTCTCAGGTTCCTGTTCATCCTGCTGGGGCCTCTGGGTAAAGGACCACAATATCACGAGATTGGCAGATCAATTGCTACCTTGATGACAGATGAGGTAAGAGCACATGATGCTGTTTTACAGTTGTTTACAGCTTTTAACAAAGTACTGTTTGTGCTGACTTTGTATTATTGATCCAGAGGCATTTTAGAATCATTCAAAATAGAGTTTATAAAAACTGACTCTAAATTCTGATTGAATGAGCAGCATTTGAAGTTATGAAAATTAAGGTCCATTTATATTAAGTTGTCAACTCAAAATTATTTTATTAAATATTATTTTTTTATAGTTATATTTTTATATTTATATTTGTGTAATTTGGTCAAACAGGAATTTTTTAAATGACACAATTAAAAAATAAATAAAAAATAGTTAAAAATAAAATATAAAAATAAATAAAAATGTTTTTTTTTTTTTTTTTTTTTTTTTACATATATATATATATATATAATATATATATATATATATATATATATATATATATATATATATATATATATATATATCTTACAATTTCAATTTCTGTAATTTGTTCGGACAGGAATTTTTACAGTGACACAAAGTAACTAATTAATTATGAAATTGAAAGTTGTCATTTTTAAATTATTTTTATATTTATATTTTTTTATATTTATGGTTTTATTTTTTTCTGATTTCTGTAATTGGATTGAACAAGAGTTTTTAGAGTTACACTAACTAAATAATACCACAGAAAACATCAAGGCTTCATCAAATCCATCAAAAATTATCTCCCTTAAATAATAATAATAATAATAAATATATAATTAACTGAATGGAAATGGAAAAACATACAAATTAATGATCTATCAACCCAATATTCAAAAGAGAAAGGTATTTTTTATGCAATACATTTTTTATTATGTAAAATTGTCTGTTTTTGTCATCCACTCAAACCAAATGTACGTTTACAACTGTGATGAATGAAAGCTAACTAATATGATTTAAATTTGTATATAATTTTTTTAAATATTTTATCCAAGACACAAAATGTACTACATGGAAGGAGTGACCCATTAATTATAATAAATGTAACTCATTATTGAAGGCGGCCATCTGTTGCTTTGCACTGTATCTAAAACTCCCCACAAATTCCTAACCATGAGGGGCGTTTTGCTTTAATAAACTGGATTTCATGCAGACTGAAGCCGTCTCACAGAGATGAGAGCACTGGAGACTCCTGAGGTCTTTCACAGCTCAGCACATTCTCTCTCACTTAGTCTTAGAGGTGCAGAGGAGACTTGCAGAACAGCCCTAATAACATGCAAATGACTGCTAATTAGCCAGAAAACCACCCTCGTGCCAAGCTGCTGCTTGATGTTGCTAAGGCAACATCTCAAGACATTATTGAAGAGCATGAAAATGAGAATATGTACTTTTTTCCCAGGTTTCAAGTATAAAAGAGTCTTAAAGAAATAACTTGCCTTCAAATGAAAAACATTCATTTACTGCATTGTTTTCTTTCTTTCATGAAACACAAACAGCTACTAGGAAGAATGTTCAAAATGTGTTTTTTCTCACAATTCTGACTTTTTTCTCTGACTTTGAAATTCTAAATTTACTTTTCGCAGGTCTGACCTTTTCTCTCAGAATTCAGTGTTTAAATTTTGCAGTTCTGACTTTTTTTTTTTTTTTTGGAATTATGAAATTCTGAGTTTATATCTCACAATTCTCACCTTTCTCAAAATGTTGAGTTTATATCACAATTCTCTTTTCTCAGAATTCTGAGTTTATATCTCACAATTACTTCATTTACAGCGATATCGTTGACTTGATTGCAAATGATTGCACAGATACTATTTAAACTGAACTGAGCTGCATGATGACATCACTGAATTCAGTGATGAAACTGCTTTTAACTGTCATTTTGTATTATTGACACACTGTTTTCCTAATTAATGTTGTTCAGTTGCTTTGACGCAATCTTTTTTGTTTAAAGCGCTATATAAATAAAGATGACTTGACTTGACTTATGACTTTTCTCAGAATTTTGAGTTTATATCTCAGTTATGACTTTTTTTCTCAGAATTCTGAGTTTATATCTCACAATTATGACTTTTCTCAGAATTCTGAGTTTATATCTCACAATTATGACTTTTCTCAGAATTCTGAGTTTATATCTCACAATTATGACTTCTAAGTTAATATCTTGCAATTATGACTTTTTTTGTAATTCTGATTTTACATCTCACAATTCTGACTTTTTTTCAATTGTGAGTTTATATCTTGCAATTCAAATTATTTTCTTGCAATTGCGAGTTTTTAATTAGCATTTCTGACTTTATTTATAAAAATATAAATACAAATAAAAATAGAAATATTGTGCGATATAAACTCAGAATAAGCCTTTTTTTTTCTTTTTTTTTCAGTGGTGGAAATCAACAATTTTAGACTAAGAATGTTCCGGTTTTGTCTTTTGTAGGTTTTCCATGATGTGGCCTATAAAGCTAAAGACCACAATGATCTGATTGCTGGAATCGATGAATTTCTTGACCAAGTTACAGTTCTGCCACCGGGAGAATGGGACCCGTCCATCAGGATAGAGCCGCCCAAAAACGTCCCGTCCCAGGTCAGTGGAACAGAAACTACTGTATGAACCAGAGAAACTACAGTAAGACAACACAGAGCTGATATGTAGGATAGAAAACAGAAGGATTGAAGTTTACTCTTAGTCAAAAGACTAGTGTCTGGCATTATTGTGGCTTATATCAAATGAAAAACTGTTAAGTCAAATTCAATATTATCTGCCACATATGTACAGTAAGTCATGTGATGTAATGCACATGATTTATAAAAGCACAGCTGGCCGTGACTCTCCATCTGGTTATAAAGATTAAAATGGAGCATTTACTGTTGAAATCTCTATCTAGAAAATCCTGAAGAGAGGATTATCTATAACACTGCACTCTTAAAAAAAGAGAAAAGAGTGATAAACTGACGCTTTTTCTTCAGTGCTGTTCAGTTATACAAGAGCAGCACGCAGACATTCATCTGAAGAATAAACGAGCATACAGTGATTCATCTGAGCCCAGATGATCTAAATGATTTATTTGACATGACCCTTGAGATTTGAAATGCTTTAATGGGATAATTGACCCCAAAATTACAATTCTGCCATTATTTACTTGCTGTCATGCTGTTCCGAATCACAATGACTTGTTTCTACCATGGGATACAAAAAGAAGGCATTTTTGGGGAGCTTGTCCCTTAAAAAAAGCATTAAAATTCTACATACTATTTAATATCTTATTAAGCAAGAATGAATAAATTGATCACAAGTGATCATTTATGTAACAACATGTACTTTTGACCTTTCTATTGATCAAAGAATCTTGAAAAAATAAAATGTATCACAGTTTGCACAAAAGTATGAATCAGCACAACTGTTTTCAACAGTAATAAAAATCATAGCATTGAAAATATTTAACATTATAAACGGTTATTTTCAATTGTAATTAATACAATTTTACTGTATTTTGATCAGCTAATGCAGCCTTAAATGACCATTCAAAAACATAATAAAAATCTCACCAACCAAAAACTTTTGAATGAAAGTGTAGGTTTAGAACCACATGCACAAACACAAACAGTGCAGTATAATTATGGCTATAGATTAGATAAATATATACATTTAAGACAAGACCAATCATAATGCAGTATGCAAATGTTATGATGACATCATAGCTGTCTACAAAACAAAAGTCTGCATGTTAAGCAGGCTGAATGAATTGCAGTAGTTTAACAAGTACAGTCACAGATTTAGAAGCAACACTAACCAGACGTTTGAGGAATATGACTGCAAACACTCTGCTGCTTGCTGTCAGAACAGCTCTCACTGTCTCTGTGTCTGATGTAACAGGAGAAGAGAAAGATCCCTGCCGTGCCTAATGGAGAGCTGGCAGAGACGGAGGAACATAGTGGACATGGAGGCCCTGAGCTGCAGCGCACCGGGAGGTCAGTCTGGAGTGTGTGTGTGTGTGTGTGTGTGTCACAAATCACATGGCAGTTTGTGTGAAAGCCGTCGAAAATAAAAATCATAAATGAGATACTTTAATGTCTCCTTTTAGAGGAAAAGGAGGTGTCTCCTGCTTTTTAGATGTTTTTTTTTTTAGATGTTTTTCCTGTGTCCTCTAGAGCAGTGGTTCTCAGTTCACTCTGCACATTATGTGTGTTTCTTTGCCATGCAAAGTGGAATTCACAGGATATTCCGCCATGATTCCAATTGGAAGGAACGTATATGTTCCATATGTTCCATTTAAATTGTATTTATTTACAGAAGTATGTCACACTTCACACTTCTCTAGTAAGTTTGGTCTGTGTGTGAAGACGCTGCAGGTCGTGGCGTAGCACAAATCTGTGAATGAATGTTCTGAAGTGAAGTAAACTTCGACAGATTTTCCGTGTGCAGGGAGTAGGGAGCAATGAACACTGCGTAGGGACCATGTCAATCGGAACACAGGTCATGTGTGAACCTCTCTTCTAACTAGCCGATGATCTAATTCAGGTGTGTTAAATCAGAGAGACATGCAAAATATGCAGAGCTTATTTCAGAAGAGATTTTAATGTAATCTGAAAACTGTGCCTAGATACCAAAGTCAGCAATCGAATATCTGAAATCAGTATGAACTCGTTACATTTTTCCAAATTATCTGAGCTGTTATTCACATTGCATTGATCTATACACATATTTCTTTAAATTAGTTTTAGGAGAAACATCTAAAACAAAGTTGATACATGTTTATATTATCAGGGTTATTATACAGTAGTTAATTAAAACTAAAACCTTAATAAAACATTTTTGTTACTTGAAATAAAATATAAAAACAATATTTTTTTTATTTAACTTGATGTGAAACGAAAATAAATATGACTAAAAGGATATAGATATTTAAAACACAACAACTAATAAAAATGAAAAAAAAAACAGAAGTAATTAATATAAGAAAATATTAAAATAAAAATTAATTCAAAACATTAATGAAACTATAATAATTTCTCAATGATAACAAAATAACACTGTGTATTATTATTGTTTTTTTAAATGTGAAGTTTGATTATGCAAATTAAGTATAATCTAATTAAATATAAATAGCATACATTTTGGAACAGAAATCTGAATATTGGATAAAGACAGTTTCAAAATTCTTGATTGATTTTGTTGACATATTACAGTAGGTTTTTTTTTACAGAGGGGATTTTGGATTTCTCTTTTTATCACTCCACAGATTAGACAATATTGTCAATAGCCAGACGAAAATATATTTTCTCCATGTTTTTAGGAATAATGTACTGTATAAAATCAGGCAAATAATATATGAACAAACCTCTCTATATAAACCTTCAGAATATAGATAGGAATAAAAATGTGAAGTTTTAGTGTGGTTTCCAGTACGTAGGTGCTGCTGAATTAGAGAAAAAAATCATTCAGATAATTGAAATTGACAGACACAAATAGATAAAGTGCAATAAAATAAACACTTAAAAGCATGTTTTGGATGTTTTCTGTTCATGTGTCTGAAACAATGTTATGAAAGCGAAATCTCAAAAGTTTTTGCCTGTATGTCTCGCCTTAAACACAACGGCTTAATCCCACGAACTATGAAAAGACAACAGTGTTCCTCTTTGAAGACAAATGTAAAAGGTCACGCAGCTCGCCGCTGTGTTCACTGAGACAGTTAAAGGGCACATACTGTAATAATGCAGATCTTTTAGGACGGTGCTTTCATTCTGTACTACAATGTAACCGAGAGCCGTGCCACTGAAGACCAGGTTTTCAACTCTCCAGTGAACTGGACAGACGCCATGTTTGACATTTGGTCACACTCTTCCTGTTGAGTGACAGTTTTCACAACTTTGAGTGACTTTCTCTCTTCTCACAACAATAATCCCCTTCTGTTATCAGATGGCTCTTTTCTCCCAAATGGTCCGCAGCGATCATATCTGATCAGCCCTAATTAATATTTCTTTCTGGTTAAAGAATTATGCCTTGTGTAGTATGTGCACAAAATGTAGTTTTTCTGTATGCATGGAATATCTGGATGATATTTGCCAAATTGTGCTACTGAAAATACGGTTTACCAAAATGCAGTGCTCTCAATTTGACCTTGCATTTCCAGTGCAACAAATGCATTGGATGTAATATCTGCTTTTGATTTTAACATATCTTTTCTGGCTAATTTTTATCAGACTGACAAATCTTAACATTTTTTTCTTTTTTTTTTTTTTTTTACAAAATTGGATTAAAATGAATTAAATACTGGATTTTAAATGTAAAATAGCTGAAAGCTGGACACCACTCACTGAATTGGTTTAATATTTTTTACCATTTTATCCTTATATTTATGTAGGCTACTACATTGATTCCAGTTTTCTCTGTTATTCTGAATCATACATAACTTTTGCCATGCCAATCAATGGTGGGTAAATTGTGAAAATGTACCTTTTAAAGTATTTCTTCCAGACTATGAAATTGTATTTAGCATTTACAAAATTAAAACATAGATTTTTGTTCTTATGACATTGAAACTGTTTTTACATATGCAAGACGCACCAGACTTTCTGTCTTGCTGTGAAACAACTGAACCGTGACTTCATGTGAGGAATATTTCACATATGTGTTGGCACATGGAGGAAAAAAATAAATGCCAGCCATCCTATAGATAAACTTATTTTTCTGTTTGTTGTTAGATGTGCGACCTGCGAGAAATTTGTTGCACTCAAAAAATAAAACAATAAATCAATCGATAATAATAGTTTGAAAATAAATCCTATTTTTAGGTGCATTGCATTGTGACATTATTTTCGTGAGAATTACACACATTTTGAGTTTCTATTATTCTCATTACTGTAATACAGTACTGTCATTTTTTTTTGCATTATAGTAATGACAGTTTGGAGGAAAAATATTTAATTGTCATGTAAATAATTGCCTGGTGAAATTAAATTGCCTGGTGAGTGTTTATTTAGCATGTAATTCTCTGTGGAATGTAACACTGTAAATTTAGTTTAAGCCAGTTTTGCATCTCTTTCCAAGCTCAGACGGCAGTAATCTTGTGTCTGGTGTTTTTTTTTTGTCAGGCTTTTTGGTGGATTGGTTCTGGATGTGAAGAGGAAGGTTCCGCACTTCCTGTCGGATTTCACAGATGCGCTCAGCCTGCAGTGTTTGGCCTCTTTCCTGTTCCTGTACTGCGCCTGCATGTCCCCTGTTATCACCTTCGGAGGACTGCTGGGAGAAGCCACAGAGGGACGCATAGTAAGAACACCTGAACACATCAGGCACATCTAATTGGCCTAGTTGGCTAGTCATTAATATTTGAATCTATATTAGTGTAGTCATGTAAACACGATGCTTTGTGACATTTTCTCCCCTTTTCCCAGAGTGCAATCGAATCGCTGTTTGGAGCCTCCATGACTGGAATTGCTTACTCACTTTTTGCCGGCCAGCCTCTCACTATTCTGGGCAGCACCGGACCCGTTCTGGTGTTTGAGAAAATATTATACAAATTCTGCAAGTATGTCTAATATAAAGAACTCTTTGTGTTGTTTTTTATATTGCTTAGTGCAAACAGTAACTCCAGTTTGAGTTACTGTCCAGTAACTGAAACTACACACGGCCTGTGTACGCTTCAGACTGTGTTAACGTCAGTCGTGGCTCGCGGTGTGTTTGTGTGCAGGGAGTATGGGCTGTCGTATCTGTCCCTCAGGGCATGTATCGGGCTGTGGACGGCGTTCCTCTGTCTGCTGCTGGTGGCCACTGATGCCAGCTCCCTCGTCTGTTACATCACACGCTTCACGGAGGAGGCCTTCGCCTCTCTCATCTGCATCATCTTCATCTATGAGGCCTTGGAGAAGCTCATTCATCTCGGGGAGACGTATCCCATCAGCATGAACAACAATCTGGAGAAACTCACCACTTACAGGTGAACATACAGACCCAGAGAAATATAGACTCCGGTGCTGTATACAAGATCAGTATGATTCAGTCTTATAGAAACAAATGCATTTTACCCTCAATATTCTGTTCTTGTAGATGTTCCTGTATTGAGCCTGCAAACCCCAGCAATGCCACTCTTCTATACTGGGAGCAGAACAACATCTCAGCTCCGGAGATCTTCTGGGAGGCTCTGGAAGTTCCGGTCAGAACTGCATTTGTGACTTTTGAGAATCCCTGACCGGTTTACAAATACTTTTAATGTTTCATATTTTTTATGCAAATTTATCTGCATGATTTGAAAAACCTGTTGCACACAATCTACTGTATGCCTTTTGTTAACTAACTGATAGATTAGACTTTTTTAGCAAGTAAAGCCTTTTAGTAGAACTGTACAAACGTCCACCTTCAGCTTGTACTTCACATGTCCTCTTGCTGTGAAATCTTTACTGATTTTTATAGAGTAAACATAAGAATACCTTTTTTATTGTTAGTAATATTTCAAAATGAACCCTTCCTGGAGTAGCTTAAGTAGCTTAGGTTTACTTGATTATCCAGACAGTATTTATTAGAAAAATCCTGTTCTAATATGAATATGATCATCAGGCTTTTGAGAAATGTTTATTTCGTCATCTCTCAGTCATTGTATTGTATGGCATTATACGTTTTGAAACTACAGAGCTTTGATCATAAAATTAAGTTTTTAAATATCATCTTACTAAGACATTATTGGAGATAGAGAGTGACAGCTGATATTTATTTAATTTAATGTAACTATCTGCTATAATGTTATAAAGATCTCAGTAATTTACATAACAAGCATCAGAATTTCATCTTACTTTCTGGCCATATAAATATCAAGAACTGCAACAAATTCCATATTTTTGCTGAGTTTGAGTCTCAGAATCTCAAGTACAAGCTCCATATTTTTTTCACTATATCATACTGTATGAGCCATAAAAGCCTGATGAATCAAATAGTCATAATATTCATAACTTTGAACACTTCTGTGTGATTTCAGTGGGGTGATCTCTGACTTCAAAATTGTCAAATTACAAATATTTTACAAATGAGTCATTTTGAAAATAATGCTGATTATTATTTTAGCCATATAACCCGCATTGCATTAACTCCACATTTGCTTCACATTTAAACAAAGTTATCCCAAGCATGTTATGTGTGATGCGAATTTAAGTGGCATGCTAGAGTGAGACTGTTAAGTGAGATTAAGAAAATTTGAGCTGGATTACATTTGTTAAATCACCATAAAATCTAAAAGATCTTTGCTGCTGCTCTTCTTTTAATGGGCAAGAGTGAAAATAATTCATATCATTTAAAGAGATCACCACAAAATTAATCATTTATCATTTGCAACCTCATGTTATTGTGAGTGAACTATTACTTTAAGAAAAAAAAAAAAAAAAAAGCTAGCCTAATCCCTTATTTCTCTTTCTCCTTTCAGGACTGCATTGAGAAGAAAGGAGAATTTGTGGGGTCCGCTTGTGGGCCTCATGGCCCGTATGTTCCTGACGTTCTCTTCTGGTCTGTAGTTCTCTTCTTCTCTACTGTGGCCATGTCAGCGTTCCTCAAAGAATTCAAGACCAGCCGCTACTTCCCCACCAAGGTACTGCAGTCATTATCGCCCACCGTCTGTCTGAGAGCTGCCTGCTGCCTGCTGCGGCACTTTGTCACGACGCTGCAGTTATATGCGCTCTGGCGCCCTCTAGTGTTACTGTGGAGTATCAGCTGCTGCGGTAAGGAGGGGGAATAATGATTATACTGTAAATCCTGCTTCCTCCAGGTCAGAGCCATCATCAGTGACTTTGCAGTGTTCATCACTATTTTTACGATGGTTCTGGTGGATTACGCTTTAGGAGTGCCTTCCCCCAAACTGAAGGTTCCTAATGTGTTCAAGGTTTGTTTGTCTTACTATTTCAATTATTATGATGTTGACTTGAGAAAGATATGCACAGCAACCATCCAGAACACCCTAGCAACTGCTTCTAGCAACTGATCTATCTATCTATCTATCTCTCTCTCTCTCTCTCTCTCTCTCTCTCTCTCTCTCTCTCTCTCTCTCTCTCTCTCTCTCTCTCTCTGTCTGTCTGTCTGTCTGTCTGTATTTTAAATGTCAAGCTTTTCAAACTACTTAAATATACAAACCTTTAAACGTCAAGCTTTTAAAACAATTTCAGTTTTACATTTTCCAAACTATTTTAAATGTCCAGATTGGGCTTTCTCAAGCCAACAGCAAACTTTTTCACACATTACCTTCTTGTTCGCTAATATTTAATTTAATTACATTTTTTTTTTTTTTATCTTAATCTATCTTAATGAACACAAATGAGATATTGTGGACCGTAAAAGTAGAATAAATGATGGAAATGAAACATTTTAGAAAATATACAAAATGTTATCATGTACAGTGATTAAATTAAGAAATATATACAATATGAAATTATATAATTTGTGTTAAAACTATAATGTGAAAAAAGAACTGTACAATGAAATATACAGTGTTATGCACAATTAAAAAAATAAATGCACTAACTTCACAAAAAACAATGTTCAAAATGTATTATGTTAGCCATATGTTAACTTCAACAAAACAGTATATATATAGTTTAATATAGTCTTGCAACATGTTTTCAGCCAACTCGTGATGATCGTGGGTGGTTCATTAACCCGCTGGGTCCGAACCCGTGGTGGACGTGTGTGATTACAGTCATTCCCGCCCTCCTCTGCACCATCCTCATCTTTATGGACCAGCAGATCACCGCTGTGATCATCAACAGAAAGGAGCACAAGCTGAAGGTGCCGCTAGTTTCCTCAAACTGTCAGTCAAGTATGAATGAAACGAGTTAACCCTTCGTTTGCCGACTTGTTCCTACAGAAAGCCTGTGGCTATCACCTGGACCTGTTCATGGTGGGCGTGATGCTGGGCGTGTGCTCTCTGATGGGGCTGCCGTGGTTCGTGGCAGCGACGGTTCTGTCCATCAGTCACGTCAACAGTCTGAAGCTGGAGTCCGAGTGTTCGGCGCCCGGAGAACAGCCCAAGTTCCTCGGGATCAGAGAGCAGCGGGTCACCGGCCTCATGATCTTCCTCCTCATGGGCTGCTCTGTATTCATGACCTCAGTGCTGAAGGTCTGGAGCTCAGTGATCAAGATCGCCATAACTGCATTTAGATTTATGCATTTGGCTGATGCATTTAACTAAAATTACTTGCATTACATTCAAGCTCTGCATTTTATGTATACACCCTTTTGAAAAATAAGTATGCTTATAGTTAATTCAAATCTTAAAAGTATATTATTTAAAAATAATATAATATTATTGAAATAAAAGGCCATTTAAATGTACTAAAAGAGTAAAATTAATGACTATACACTTTTAAAAAGCACATTTTTTTTAAATAATGTTAGTTTTAAATCATTGTGATTTAATAATTCATTAAATTATTAATTAATGTTGTGTTTAAAAAGAAGTACACTTATTTTCATTTGTTGACTGACATACTGAACCTCATGTAAAGTACTTGATTAAAATTTTAACTGTAGTGTGTTATTTAGTATAAAATTTAAAGTTAGTTTATTTTACTGTATATGTACTAAATTGCAGCTTCATTACAAATGTGTAATTGTAAACATTGAAGTACATGACATACAAGTTTTAATTGAAGACATTACAGTATATTTTAATCACATAAATATTTATCAGTTAAATCACTTTAAGCACATTTTAAAACAGTAATTATGAAAAAAGTAATTATTAAATAACACAAAATTGAACTTAAGTGCTACTGTAGTGGGTGAAAAGCACTCTAAAGTTCAGATAATAGCATTTTATATGAATTTGAACATATTTTGCAAATTAAAGCAATTAAGTGTCTGCAAAAAAAAAAAAAAAAAGGAAAAAACACATTTAGTTCTAAAATTAAGGCTTGCATTAAGTCCACACTTACGTATATTCTCTTAAAGTGCATTATTATTAATGCAATAAAAAGTACTAAACTATACTCCTTTTTCATAAGGGCAGTTCATGCATTTCTTGGGAAATGAAACGACAACGTAAGCTTTGCAAGCGTTGTGCTCTGTTGTTTAAACTATAGAAACGCTATTTTAGAAGTGTACATTAAAAGAGTTCATATCATGAGGAATCAAATTTTACTTGCTCATTTGAAGAGTAAGAGGTCATTATACAATATGATCATATAACACTAAATTATGACTATATTTGCGTTTAATTTAAAAAATATATATATTTTAACATTTTACAAGGACCTCGGGTGAAAATTTAGGTAATGAAAATGTTTATTTTGTTTATTCCTTAGTTTATTCCAATGCCAGTGCTGTATGGAGTTTTTCTTTACATGGGCGCATCTTCACTGAGAGGAATACAGGTAAACACACTATAGAGTTTTTTTTTTTTAAGCATTTACAAGTTTTTAAACTTGCCAAATTATTATTATTATTTTTCTGTTAAGCTCATGTTAGGTAATCTCTAATGCAGTGTCCACAATACTGTTCAAAGCAGTGTTATTTTAGTATCATTCAGATACCATTATAGTTTTTATTAATATTTTGAACATATTTTTTATGTTTATAGTTTCTTTTAAATATTAGTTTTAATAATTTTGTTGTTTTTGTCATTTTTAGTAGTTTTTTTATTTAAATAAACATTTTGAATTTTGAATACAAGTAGCTGAATTAAAAAGTTTTTTTTTTTCTATGTATATATTTTATATAGACAGATATTTTACATAACTAGAAAATTGTATATTCAATATAAAAATGCACATGGAGTGATGCCATTTTTTATATTCATTACTTATTCAGGTCTAGAAATCATACTTTTAAAACTAGGTTTCCTCATGTATCCAGGTTTTCCAAGATTGTGGGAATCCTTGTTCTTCAAAGACATAAAACAGATGAATTAAAATAAAAAATATATATATTTTTTAGCTCTTGTAGTCTTATTTTAAGTAATTGAAGTCATCTCGAGGCCCCTTTGGATGTTTCCTGAGGCCCCTGGTTGAGAACCACTGCTCTAATGTACACATTTCTCCTTTTTTTCTATTATTTTAGTTTTTTGATCGTTTGAGATTATTCGGGATGCCGGCTAAACACCAGCCAGACTTCATTTACCTGAGACACGTTCCACTCCGGAAGGTTCATCTGTTCACCATCATCCAGCTCAGCTGTCTGGTTCTCCTCTGGGTCATCAAAACCTCCCGAGCCGCCATCGTCTTTCCCATGATGGTACATACTGAACTTTTTTATATTATTGTTAATATTTACCACAGTATGCAAGTGTAAACTAGCTTTATCCATCATAGATGGATAGTAATAGCACGTAGTTGGTCAAACATGTCCAAGTGTGTCTGCTAGAGTAATTGCCTTGTTAAGCATCTCTTAACTGCTTCAACTCATGTTTTTGAGTAATACATGATAATTAAATTGCTGTCGGCAGGTGTTGGCACTGGTCTTCATTAGAAAGCTGCTGGATTTTATCTTCACAAAGCGAGATCTAAGCTGGCTCGATGACCTCATGCCTGAGAGCAAGAAAAAGAAACTGGAGGACGCTGAGCGAGAGGTGAGCTTTACCATTTATTATCTAAATGTAACATTCACTGTGAATAAGCACTTGTAATGTGGCTGCAAGCAGCAATTTGCAAGGTTCAAGCAGTGCAGAAAGAACAAATGCAATGCACAGATGTGCCTGACATTGAAGACCAGAAGGGGGATTTTAAAAGAAACACTTGGGGTTGGGGTTGTTTTTGAAAGAAGTCTCTTCCCCTCACCAAGGCTGCATTTATTTAATCAAAAATACAGCAAAAACAAAGTAATACCGTGGAATATTATTTCATTTTAAAATAACTGTTTTTTATTTGAATACATTTTAAAATGTAATTTATTCCTTTGATCAAAGCTGAATTTTCAGCATCATTACTCCAGTCTTCAGGGTCACATGATCTTCAGAAATCATTCTAATGCTGCTCAAGAAACATTTCTTATAATTATCTTTTTTTTTCTTCGTGGGAACTGTGATATTTTTTCAGGATTCTTTAATGAATATAAAGTTCAAAAGAACAGCATTTATTTTAAATGGAAATCTTTTGTAACATCATAAATGTCTTTATGTCAATTTTGATCAATTTAATGCATCATTGCTGAATAAAAGTACCAATTTCTACAAAACAAAAGTCAAACAAACCCCAAAAATCATTCTGAGCCCAAACTTTTGAAGGAAGGATAATGTATATTAAGCCAAATTGTCAGCAACTTGTCGCCCTCTGTCAGATTTTAGTGGTATAACATTTACTCATACTTTTACTTTTTTAATACATTTTTAATACATTTTTTGTACAGAAATCATCGCATACTGTACATAAATCACTCTCGTTCAAATTGTTTTTCAATGGCGTTCAGATTTTAAAATGTTACAAAAACTTGAAATTTTAAATAACTCAGCACACATTTGTCATATATTCCTTCACATTTAGTTAGTTATATGTCCAAATAGCATGCATGGCCAGTTTTGTGCAAATCAGTTGCATATTTCACGAGAAGAAAATTTTTGCATGTTTTAAACATTTCTCAAAAAACCCAGTCAGAAGAATTGGAAGAACTATGAAAAGGAACAAAAAATCTCACATCTGTCATGTAACCGACCAGCAGCGCTGAGTGCTTATATTTAATATTTTGGTACACTTGTTGCTAGGCAGCACTAATCCATCACATAATTGAGAGTATTAAAGTTAGCCAGTGAAATAGCCTCAGTGCATAAATTGGTGATTTCTTGCCACACGGCGAAAAAGTTAAAGCTGTTTTTAAAAAGAATAATAGGGAACAAATAATGACCTGCTACAAATACTTCACTGTTTGGACCCCTAAAAACACAAGTAATTAGTAATTGGAAGACAATGTCTGTATAACTGAACGACTCAACATGACTGCTGCTTTAGTTTATTTATATAAGCTGAATAAAACTAAAAGCACGAGTTTTCTTCGGAGAGTTTTTCAGGTCCTGCTTTAATGAGGAGATCTGATTTGTGCTCCAGTTTTGCTGTTTGTTTTTCCTGCATTCAGAGACTTTCTGACCCCCTGGCACATAATCTCATGTTTTACTCTTGCTAAAATTGCCATGATACGTTTCTTATAGAGAGACCCCAATTCACCCACCTCAGTATCTGAATGCATTCATTTCATGCCAAACAAATGGAACATGAATCGATCTGCCAAAATGTCCTTCAGCAAAGTTATTTAATCTCAAAGGGTCTCTGAAGTTCTCTTTGGCTGGACGGGAATAAAATTCTCTCTCTCGCTCTTTCTCCCTGTGTTTACTGCCAGGAGGAGCAAAGTATTTTGGCAGAGGAAGAAGGAATCGTACAAGTGCCATTGGAGGGACATTACAAGTATGGACCAGATTTTCCTAACTAATTCCCGCAATAGCAAGCAATACTATAGTTTTTGTTGTTTTAAAAAAACAATAGGCAATACTTAACACTGATTTTACCATGGGTTCTGTATTTTTTATAAACATACTTACATATACACTAGAGAAAGAATTAAATAAGTAGAATTAAATAAATGCTTAAATACATCAACAAGTTGAATTAAAGACAAATGATAAATATTAGCATTTATTAAACATTGGAATAAGCAATTGTCAAGCGTTCCCCACTGCATTGCAATTTTGAGTCAAAATTATGTGTTTTATGATTGTTTTCATGTACACACACTCTTATATTTCTTATGATGTTTTTATTGGATATTTTACAGAGATGATCCTTCTACTGTCAACATTACTGATGAAATGTCCAAAGGCTCCTTTGGAAATACTTGGAACTCCAAAACTGATCTGAACTCAAAAAGGTTCTGATTTATTTTATATGAATTATTATTATTATTATTATTATTATTATTGATATGAGCACACCACTTCTGCGACCAGCCACACAATTTAAAGAATCATTTATGCTTATGTCACTTGGTTGTAAGCATTGTGCGATGAATTACATGCTGAAGTTTAAAAGCTGAAAATCATTTACTGTAACTAATTTGGCGTTCCTGGTCAAAAATGTCTGGCCTTTTAAAAACCACTTTTTAATCTCTCATTACACTAAAGTATATTATCACCAAATCTTGGATTCAATCTTTTTATTAACTTGTTTTCTTTCAGTTAACACAGGTTTTGTTTTTCATTTTGGAACTGATTGATCATAGGCCTGAAAAAAAAAAAATCGTGAAAAAAGTACAGGACAAATATTAAAGATTTATGGATGTTGTTATACCCTGTTTTGTATATGCGAGATTATTAACTAGGATTTTCAGAAAAAAGAAAATCTCCAGGTCAGAATGATAACGAAAATAACGAATAGTTACATCAGTGAGTAACTGTAAGGTAGTTTTCTGTGCAATAGCTTTTGTCCTGCACCTTTAAATGGTCACTGTTTCGAAACACACATGCACACATTATGTACATTTTTTTTTTACCCTTTTATTCTGCATTATAACACATTTTGGTTTAATTACTTATTCTTTTGTTTTTATTAGCCCCCTTTCCTAAGCTTGCAGATGCTGATCCCCAAAGGTAAGCGCACTGGACTGTTCTCATAGCAACATCCCACGTCACTTTAGGATCTCATCTCGTCTTTCTTTGCATGGCAACAAGTATTTTGACTAAATTGGCAGCGTTTGACTGATTTGATTGTAATCCATCTGGAACAGACATGTACCATTATGTGTCTCTCCAAGAATGTTTGAATTTACCCCAATTTTTCCATCCAGTTAGACAGTCGAAAACAATAAATCATTCACATCTCTCTGTAAGTGTCAGACAAAGATAGACAGCATGTGATCATCTTTTGTTGCTGTTTTTTTTTTACTACTAAGACAGGAAAAATGTCTAATCAGGCTTGAGCTCGTAAAGAGTGAATGTGTATCCAGTCTGATAGCTGCTAAACATGGATTATTATTGAGATCATTCTGTGTTCAATGCAATCAGAATGAAATATTCTGCACAAAGGCTTTTTTGTAATGAATACTTAAAGGAATAGACCATCCAAAAATGAAGATATACTCACCCTCAGGCCATCCAAGATGTAGATGAGTTTGTTACTTCATCAGATTTAGAGAAATGTAACTTTGCATCACTTGCTCACCAATGGATCCTCTGCAGTGAATGGGTGCCGTCAGAATGAGAGTCCAAACAGCTGATAAAAATTAAGGGATTTTAATTAAGGGATTTTAAGGGATTTTAACTTTAAACTGTTGCTTCCTGCTAAAATATGAGTCCATAATCCATAATGCATTTTCTAGTCTAAATAAAGATTCCAAGCTCATGATTGGTCTGTCTTGATAGGTTTATATAGTATTGTTAAAAATCAGTTTGGAGAAAATAAATGGGACATGCCAAATTGATAAAAATTCGATCAATATAGTCATTAAAAGAGCTATTGCAGTTTAGGGTAATTCAAGTGAACTAATTCCCTTTTTATGTCATTTTGCAGCCTGTCTAATAAGAAAGTGCACAGGGAGCATCGATGGAAAGAAGATTCACTGTGTTCACACACACACACACACACACACACACACACACACACACACACACACACACACACACACACACACACACACACACACACCCACACACACACAGATTTACCTAGCTATCGAAAAATAGACATTGTTTTTTTAAGGAATAGTTCACAAAAATAAAATTAATATGTATTTATATAAAATAAATATATATTTATAAATACATAAAAGTGTGTGTGTATCTATCTATCTATCTATCTATCTATCTATCTATCTATCTATCTATCTATCTATCTATCTGTCTATCTGTCTGTCTGTCTATCTATCTATCTATCTATATTTTTTTTATTATTTTTTTTTTTTTGTGAACTATTCCTACAGGTATAAATAATGCAAATTATAATTGCTTCTGACTAACCCATACACAAACTTGACCCCTGGCCCTACATTTATGTTATGACAAACAACGTTTCTGTAAGTTTTTACAGATTTTATTAACTTCTGGAGACATTATCCATCATTCACCTTAAAGTATGGCTAGTTTACAAGTAAACGCACATATAAACGCTAACTTGTTCGACGTCTCGGCTCCCTGTCTCGTCTTGTGTTTCTGTATTTTTAAAGTATATCACAGTGCTAAGCTTTTTAGCTTCTAGGCGTAAAGCCTGTACATACATAATAGTAATACCAGCAAATGATGCGGAGATTGTTGTGTGGGAAATGAAGAGAAAGTGTGGCAGAATTTGAAATTATTTCCAACTTTTATTTTAAATGCTCTCTGAAGTATTTTATATGTTTTGTATTTTTAAAATGGCATTCCTGCGTAACTTTCAGTACGGTTTTAAATGTGTACACAATCTACAGTAGGTTAGAAATTAATTTAACTGCATTACAAATAGCCATTTTATCATTAATTGCATGCATTACTGTTTTTGTATTCGTGTTTTGGGGTGATGAAGAAACTTTCTGTTCATATAAAGTTACATGTTCACTGTAAGGCTGAGTGATATAGCTAAACCAACTGTATCATATTATTCAGCTTTTTGATGATATTTAGTATATTCACTACTGGATTTACCATTGCCACTGTGTCCTTGATCAACACACTTCACCCCAGGTTGCTTGAGGGTCAGTATTAATCCAGTCAGTGGATTTACTGTAAGACGCTTGAATAAAAAGCATAAATTGTTGATTTACCTGCAATATCATCAATATCAGAAAACTGCTGTATTTTAAGATATTCTACCTTTGCATTGGTGCAATGTTGATCACAGAAAAATCATTTTAGCTATATATATATATATATATATATATCTATATATATATATATATATATATATATATATATATATATATATATATATATATAATATATATTATTCTAATTTTTTTTTACGTTGCAAAATTTGTACCAAGTATGCTGCTTGTGGAAATATTATTTCCATCAAGAGTTTATACCTCTGTTTTGAAGACTGTATGTCAATACTTGCAATGCCAAAGTGTGGATGTGTTTTCACACTAATAATGGTGGTGGAGAAACATCTGAAGTCATATCAGCTGCACATCAGTAAACTGTCCCCTCAAAATGATTGTCTCTTTTAAGCAATTGAATGCATTAAGTGGATACTGTAGATACAGACTACATTCTTTTGTCACAAAACAAAGCAATAGTGTTTTAGAAGTGCGAGTCCATCAAATAAAGAAGGTTTTTGCATGTTGAGGTCCTCATGCAATGAATCATTTCCACTGAAAGACCTTTAACTTCTGCCATTTATAAGATTGCTATATGTGTAAGAAAAATGATTTTCAAATCATACATACTGTAATATCATTAATCGATTCAAATGTTTTGCTCTTATTATTATTATGCATATTTGTTTTGTATGGATTATATCTTCACACTCAGATGGTTTGATTTTGAAAGACGAGCGATTGTTATCATGCTAATATTTTCACAGTTTATTAAAATGTTCATGCCGACTTAAGCTTAAGTCTTATTACATTACTGGAATAATATGTCTACTGTGTTTTGATGTTTCTGTAAATTAACTTGAATGCACTATAACTATATTCTCTTAAGTCTGTATGGTGTGATTTTGGGATCTTTTATCTGTATGCTTATATATATATATTGCGGGGGTGGGGTGGGGGGGGGTATGACAAGCATTTCCTTCATTTGCACTTGTATTTCATGAACTGCGAGAGAACTGGGTATAATTAGAATATTCTGGAAATTGTGTTTCTGTTATTTCTTCTACAGTGAAATAAAAAGCTCTGCCGTATGAATATGGATGTTTCCCTTGATGAAGTATATCTCATACCATGTTTCTATAATTATCAGGAAGAAAAATGCACAGTACATAGTCAAATATCAGTCTGACATAAGATACAGTTGACTGAATAAATGTGATTTTAACAGTAATTAAAAAAGTATAAATATTTCTGTGAATTAATAATAATGTTATCAGCGCAAACATCCTCAAATACATCCTCAGATTTGTTGATAATAATAATAAATGGTGAGTTTGGAATGGTGAGTACAAGCCCACCATAGAATGTAGTTAGAAACTATTTATATAAGAATAGAAAACAAGTAGACTACCTGACAATGTAAAGATTTGTGTGAAGAAGAAGAAGAAAAAAAAGGGGGGATTAAAATATTCTAGTAGTATAAGTAGACATGAAGTAGTAACGTTAGTTGAAATTTTTTTTAGGTGTATGCAAATCTTTAATACAAATAAATTATGTAAAATAGATTATGTTAAAATGTTCCCGACCTTATGTAGCTCCGCCCTTTTCGGCGCGCGCATGTTGTCTTCTCTTGCGTCAGTATCCACAGCTTTAAGGTAAATTCGTACGAATTTATGAATAATCCGATCTTAAAAAAACTACTCACGTTCGTTATGACATCCGCTTCGAACATCACAATGCGCATGATAACTTTCGTTACTCTGCAATAAGTAAATACACTCTACCTGCTTGAACAGCGATGCTATATCGAGCTACCGCAAAAACGGAAGTTTAAAGACAAATTCTAAAGATGGCTGCTCATTTCTTTCACTGGCGCGAAAATGTATGTACTGTTGGCCTAAAAACGTCAGCGAGCCATCGCTTTTAACCCAATCATAAACGCTCACTGCCTGTTAATCATTTTGCGTGTTCGTGTTTGCGCGCTCGTTTTGGGGGCGGGGTTTGTTGAGTGGCTAAAAGTGCGGCAAAAGTTAGCTAATATGCTTGTTACTGAACGTCTTTTCTAAAGTTGTCGATTTTTGGGTACACGAGTAGATTCAGTCGTTCCTGTACGCTTGAAAAACAAGGGTGAGTTGCTTAAAATGTTATTTATGGTTTTGCAACATAGCCTACTGTTTTTGAACAAACAAAAACATTTCTGAATGTCCCACAAACCTGTCAAGCTACATTCGCTGTTGAAAACACGACGAACTTAAACTCATACAAGCTCTTTAACGCGTTTAAAAGTGATCTCAGCTGAATATGGTGAATATATTGAGATGCCATTGATGTCCCAGTTATACTGAATTAACCACAGCTATGCCACACAACAGTTTCAGCATTTAAATAGAGATTTTTATATGGTTTTATATTTTATTTTATATAAATAGATATATATATTTTAGCATTTAGAGTTGAAAGTATAAGTAGTGTAGAAATAATGACTACATTTCAAAGTTGTAAATGAAGCAAAGATAATGTACTACTTAAATTTCTTCATTTTTAAAAAAAAAATTATGTTACTTGCAGTTTCATTGTAATTAGTTGTGGAATTTACTAATAATATCTGAGTCCAAATGTTTTTCAGTGTATGTAAATCAGAAGGAGCCTAAACTTTTTCTTATGAAGGGCCAAAAATTAAACTTGATTGAGGGCCATGGGCCGAAAATAAACTTTGCATAATACCAGACTGTATTCAATCAAAATTAAAGTTTTAATGGTTCCCATCATTTATGAGTTCATAATATTTAAAAATGAAATAATAAAATGAAAAGATTACTACTTAAATAATGCAGTTTTAATTTTCAAAGTTTTATAGTTCAATTAAACTTACGGTACAATTAAAACATAGAAACACTCCCAATTATAGTACAATAGAGTTCAGTGCCTAATACAGCTATTCAAGATAAAAGAAACAAAGCCATATGCTTACAAAATCAGTGACCTCTAATGAGAGACTTGAAGCCGGTCCTTATTTTTCAAATGTTTTTCAAATTTGGCCAAGTCAGGATGTTATTTAGGTGAGAGTCAGTTAATTTGCTTCTCATTCAGAGTATTTTCATGCTATATATGGCTTTGCAAAGTGATATTTCAGCAGTATCAGAACTGGGTCTTGTCTTTTTGTGCTATGCAGGCTGTAAGTCAATGCAGTTACACTTTTATGCCAGTAGGTGGTGTAAAAACTTGCAATCATGTCCGTATTCCATACAATAATTCAGTATAGTAATTATCGGAACAGGCCTATCATCAACTGTATTTTTCCCCTCTTCTCGTATATAGGCCTATAACATGGCGGCCCAAATTAAAAGTCACCACAGGCCAACTTGGTCCTGCGGGCCCTAGTTTGAGCATCTCTGATGTAAATAAAGTGAATGAGGAGGCTGTCAGATTGACAAAAAAGGCACCATAAAAGTAGCTCCAAGTACATCAGAGTTTGTAAACTTCCAGGCAAGAGTTGCATATTGTAAGTATATTTATATAGGTTCTCTATTAAAACGAGTTGGCGTGTTAGCTTGATATTTAGTGTTTTTTTTTTTTTAGTGAACAGATGGTTTGTAGCATCAGCTGACAGCTCAGAGAGAGACCTGCTCCCAGGGCGGACTGCGTCTCTGGCACCGGTGCCGTTTTCTCCTTGTTGAAGGACTGGAGACGTGCGGTCCCAGGGTGCCTGACAGTGCTGGGTAACTGACACATTTCCACAAGGCTTTGGTGACTCCCGTCTTCTGTCAGTATCGTGTTAGATGCGGTGAGGTGAGCAGGAGTGACACATCGGGCCAGTTTAGAGCGCTGAAGTTCGTTCTCCTCAGGGATTATGGGGGAAGATAATTTGAGTGGAGTTCAAGCTTCACATACGCAGAACTCTGTTTGTTATACTGACAGAATGATTGACGCCATGTGACACAGGGATGTTCTTTTTAATTGCAGTTGTTTTCCCACGTGATTTGTGTTTGATTTACAGCATTCGCTTTCATGTCAGCTTGACAAATAGTGTTTTAACTGTTCGTCAAGTGTTTCTCAAAGGGACAGTGGGCTATTATATGGATAAATGTCAAATATTTGCTTTTTAAGTTGTAACTTGTATTCTTAAACTCTCTTCAAGAGTGCTTTTCAATGGGTTTTGCAACAGGACTCAGATTTTACATTGTTAATCCAACACAGTAGCCAAATAGTTTCTTTATTTAAACTTTGTTTGAAGAAAGTGCCCTTATAATTAAATATTGAAATATATTGAACAACACAACAAGTCAAACAGTATTCAAGATTATTAACATAAATGGATGGTTTTAGTTTTTAAATGTCTTGAACGTCAATTATTTTTGCCAATATTTAATTATACAAAAAACGCAATGTAGTTTGCACCATCCATATTTAACCACGTTTATCCTCAAATTTCTGAAACATGATCTAGATTCAGAGTCGCTCAAAAACCAAAACAACGAGTGCTTCATTTGAAGAAAGATTTATTTGCATGATTCAATGAAACTGACAGCACTAGTCATTATAAAACAGTGTAGAATATCACAGTTATGCAGGCTAGTTTTTATCTGGTTGTCATGAATCCTCACTCGCGTCTTCCTCTCCCGGTTTTCAGCCAGGACACGAACTCTTTTGCCGCCTGGTCCTGCAGGTAAGAGCTGACGTCACTGGTGAAGGTGCCGTCTGCGTGTCGTCGTGTGGGGACTCTGGGGGAAAGAGAATGACTATTTATGGAAAGGGTGATATTCTTCATGTCTGATTCAAATATAATAAACTATCTATTTACAGTACTGCTCAAAAGTAAATAAATGAAATATTTTATTCAGCAAGGATGCATTAAATTGATCAAACGTGACAGTAAAGACATTTATAATGTTACAAAGGATGTGTATTTAAAGTAAACTGAACTGTCTATTAATCAAAGAATCCTGAAAGAAATGTATCATGGTTTAAACAAAAATAAAGCAGCACAACTGTTTTCAACATTGATAATAATCAGAAATGTTTCTCGAGCAGCAAATCAGCATATTAGAATGATTTCTGAAGGATCATATGACAATGAAGACTGGAGAAATGAGAATAAATTACATTTTATTATATATTCACGTATATTTTTCAATATTGCTGTTTTTACCAGGGTTGCCAGGTTTTCAAAAGAAAACCTGCCCAATTGCTACTCAAAACTAGTCCAAACGCATTTTGAAAGGGTCCCCAGTTAAAAATTGCATTCCAGGAGGTAAAATACACATTTTTTGGTGGGGTTCCCCTGCTAAAATTCACATTCCAGGGTATAAATATCAAGTTAATGGAGTCACTTCAACCCGCGGACATGAAAAACAACCCATGCCAAGAGTGTTAAAGTAGCCCAATTCCGGGGGGAAACCGTGGACTTGCCAATACTGATTTTTACTGTAACAAATAAATTGACAAAGATGAGCTTTGGTGAGCAGAAGAGATTTTCAAAAACATAAACTCTTACACTATCTCCATTTGGTATTTTTTCCCCTTTCTACTGTATATCAAATATAAGTCATTTTTAGCCATTCTAATGCTGTATTCATGTCGTGGGAATTGCTATAACTTAAATGAATTTCCAACTAGTGAATGTCATGTAAAATTATACAATAGTTAAATACAGTCTACACACATTTGCCAGATATGCCATTTTATTTTTTGTTACCAGTTTTTAAATGTTTTGCAAGAACTTACAGAATATAAGCTTACCCACTTCTCTTGGAGTTCATTAACCACTGAACGAAGTCTTGTGCTCTCCTGGTCTCCAGGTATTTACTGTAATCGTTTGAGAATGTGCCTTCTGAATGTCTCTTCATGTTGTTTACTTCTCTTGGGTCATTAAATAGTGCCTCCTCAGACATAAGGCTGAAAATTTATATCAAATGCATCATTTTCCAAACATGAGATATATATTTTTATACCCCAAAATCATAAAGGGAATTTTTTTTTTTTTTTTAAGTTTTAAAAGTTCTGACATTTAATTGTCATAAGGTAAATAAAAATCAAACCTTAAAAATATACTTAATTTTCTTTAAGCAGTTTACAGTTCCCTTTTGAGGTTAAATGTGTCACAGACATCTGTGGAGGCCATTAAAAAATTAAATAATTCTGAATTAAGTTGCTCGTACCTGGAGTTTTCTTCCATGTTTTCTTGTATGGGAATCTGCAGGCTGCTCTGGATCAGGATGAGAAGTAAAAGTCCGATGAAAGCGTAGATCCTTGTCATCATCTTACCTGAGGATCAGACCATGCAGCTACTCAGTAAACCATGAATGCATTCTACCTGAAAAGACAAATAGTATAGTGCCAAAAAGTTCTCAGGCTCACCTGGATTGCGTTGAGTTGTCACAGAGAAATAAAGCCAAAGATTTTGATGTTGCCTCGCTGGTTTCTCCTTCTTGGCTCCCAGCGCGATTTCATGGTCCCAGCCTGATGTTCTGAGTCTTATATAGTGATGCCCAGGTGGCACGATCCACACACACACGCACAGACACACACTTATTAGTTTCAGTCCATTAATCTCAATGCATCAATGTATTTGCACTGTGAACCTGTTTAAAAAGAGAGATGGGGAAATGGTCAGACAAGTCAAAAAGTCACTTAAGGGCAAAGTCAAACATGATTCTGTCCTGTTAAAAACAGAGGAAAGCAAATAATTGCATAGGTACTTTCAGGATGAGATGCATTCAGTCAGATTTCCAGGCAGTGATGTTTGCACTCTGCAAAGCTTTCTTTTTGTCCATTTTGTTTTTACTCTCATGAGGGAGAAATCAATTTATTCAAGGAGATTTGTTTTGATTTATTTTATATATATATATTATATATATATATATTCTCATTGGAATACTAAAATTATATATATATATAATAGCTAAAATGATTTTTCTGTGATCAACATTGCTCCAATGCAAAGGTAGAATATCTTAAAATACAGCAGTTTTCTGATATTGATGATATTGCAGGCAAATCAACAATTTATGCTTTTTAATCAAGCGTCTTACAGTAAATCCACTGACTGGATTAATACTGACCCTCAAGCAACCTGGGGTGAAGTGTGTTGATCAAGGACACAGTGGCAATGGTAAATCCAGTAGTGAATATACTAAATATCATCAAAAAGCTGAATAATGTGATACAGTTGGTTTAGCTATATCACTCAGCCTTACAGTGAACCTGTAACTTTATATGAACAGAAAGTTTCTTCATCACCCCAAAACACGAATACAAAAACAGTAATGCATGCAATTTAATGATAAAATGGCTATTTGTAATGCAGTTAAATTAATTTCTAACCTACTGTAGATTGTGTACACATTTAAAACTGTACTTAAAGTTACGCAGGAATGCCATTTTAAAAATACAAAACATATAAAATACTTCAGAGAGCATTTAAAATAAAAGTTGGAAATAATTTCAAATTCTGCCACACTTTCTCATATATATATATATATATATATATATATATATATATATATACAATATATATATATAATTTTTTTTTTTTTTTCCCACAATACAGTAATTTTATACTACACTGGGAAAAAAAGTGTAAGGTTTACTTTTTAGAATTTTTCCATTAGAAAGTGCTAGTCAATTAACAAATAATTATAATAAATTACTAGTAACACATTGAATTAAATATGAAATTTTGAAGTAGAAAGACTGAAATGGTATTTTCTTGCAAAACATACTCCAAAAATCTTTTATTTACAACTAATCTGTGTCTAAATATGTTTGGGTTTTGTATCATGAACTTGGATATATAGATGGCAGCTCTGTTCTCCTGTCATTTCCAGGCTGTTATTTATATTAATTTATTTAAACATTGATTTTATAAACCACTGCATGTTTTTTATTTTTTTTATTTAGTCTTTCTAAATTCTTTAGATTTTATCGAGTGTTAATGCTTCAGTCTCCCAGAGATCAATTAAATCTAACTTTATTTTATTTTATTTTGTTAATTCCCCTTAGGGATTCTCAATAGAACTAGTAATGCTTTTGGTAGTAGTAATGGTAACCTTCTTACTTGATCATGCCTTTTAACTAGTAGTAGCAGCTTGACTAACACTTTTAAACAAGTTAGCAATTTGGACTGTATAAAAGCTTAATCGGTGGTGCAACAAAGTATTTGGGATGGCTGTCATTATTCAGGAATATTTAGAAACGGTAATACAACTTTCATGTCTGTTGTATAAGTCTGCACTGTCTTCTTGTGTAATTAAATAATTTAATGTACAGTCAGAAAATCAGGATTTTAAGTGCCCTGTAAAAAGTGTCACTTAAAATCCTGATTTTCTGACTGTACATTATTATTGTTAATATTTCTTGACTTTAAATTAATGTGGGTTTTAGTTGATGTTTATAACATCAGTGAATGAGATTTATCTGTGCTCTTGTTAAGTGGGCGGTTAAGCAACTTCCCTTTGCTGTACATTTCAGTAATTCAACCAGCAGGTGGCACTGTTCATATACCATCACATAGACTATGATATGCATACAGTACCAGTCAAATGTGTCAAAATTGTCAAAACTATTAAATGACAGAGATAGAAGTATAAAAAATCAATCCAGTGTGTACAAACCTTTAGCTGGTTGTATATAATGTGTAAAATATGAAATGGAAATTAGGCATCCAGACATAGAATTTTCACACACAGAAATATTTTTTTTTCTCTTTTTCGTTCAGTTTTCAGTATATATGAAGCACGAGGCATTCAAATCCAGAATATTTCATTGATCAGTTTTCTTACAGACATGCTCAAACCACCCATTGAAGTCAGTGCATAAACACAACTGCATAAAACAATGTCCACAATCAATTTGTAAATGTAACATTATAAAACATGCCAGTCTTTAAACTGCATTCGTATAAGGTCACATTTGTAGAGTAATCATCACAGCAATTTGATAAGAAAAACATCAGCTAATACAAATTTCACATATTAAAATAAAAATAAAAAATCTTGTATGTAAATATCATTGACTCTTACTTGTTCCCATCAACATGTTCTATATACAGACTAACATGTAAAGCATCTGTCATTAACAGTGTTTCTGTCAATGGAAGAGGAACATTTTTGTCTTCATAATGCATCAATATGCCCATTTATTTTTTCTCAGCAAAGCAGTTCTGCAGGAAATGGTTCAAGTGTGTGTAGAGGTGGTAACGCGCTTTACCAGACAGTCCATGGTCCTTATCGGTGTACCACTGAGGAAAAAATGACACATTTAGGCATTTAGACTGTTTTAAAGAAAACAAGACATTTCAGAGCTTAAAGGAACAGTACAACCAAAAATGAAAATTAGCTGAAAATGTACTCTCTCTCAGGCCATCCCAGATGTAGATGAGTTTCTTTATCAGAACAGATTTGGAGAAATGTAGCATTGCATCACTTGCTCACTAATGGATCCTCTGCAGTGAATGGGTGCCGTCAGAATGAGAGTCCAAACAGCTGATAAAAACATCACAATAATTCCACAAGTAATCCACACCACTCCAGTCCAACAGTTAACATCTGGAGAAGTGAAAAGCTGCGTGTTTGTAAGAAACAAATCTATCATTAAGGCGTTTTTAACTTTTGCTTCCACTAAAATATTAGCTTATAACAAGTTTGTTTAGAATGGGTCTGGACTGTTTTCACTTATAAATGATGCTTGATCTGTGCACAAGACAACATTTTACTGGATGCATCTTAATGATGGATTTGTTTCTTACAAACATGCAGCTTTTCACTTCTCCAGATGTTAACTGATGCACTGGAGTGGTGTGAATTACTTGTGGATTATTGTGATGTTTTTATCAGCTGTTTGGACTCTCATTCTGACGGCACCCATTCACTGCAGAGGATCCATTGGTGAGCAAGTGATGTAATGCTACATTTCTCCAATTCTGTTCTAATGAAGGAACAAACTCAACTACATCTTGGATGGAAATTTTAGTTGATAAAATGGTTTTCATCACCTTCGCCCATTCATTTATACTCACCATTGCTTCAAAATCAACATAATTTTCCACCAGGGCTTTGGAAATTTGGGCAGCCTGCTGGAAGTGAACGTTGTCTAGAGTAGTCAAAACAGCCAGAAAACATGTCAAGAAAACATCTTTAAATGCTGCATATGTAGTCGAGACACTAGGTTATGGATCAGAGTCTGTTTAACAGATTATAAATGCAGATTTATAAACTTTACACTGCTTACCATCAGCAGTGCCGTGCACCAGCATGTACTGCACTGACTTGAAATTTTTTGCCCTGTCGGTCACTGTGGAATTCTGCAAACAAGCATATCATCCAGATATATAAAGAATTATATTGATACCGGTTCATAACTTTTTTTTTTACAGGGTTATTACTTTATAGCTCTCCATGTTTTCCTCAGGGCGATGCATGTATCTCTCTGTATATACGGCATCTGTGAAGAATGTAGTGTGTGAGTTAAGTTTGCTAAATTGTTTGTGGTTAATCCATTTAAATCAGAAGATCTCCAAATCCATACCATAATACTCCCACTTAGCAACAGGAGCCACAGCAATTCCACATTTGAACACTCCACTTCCTGATCCCAGAACCATAGAAGTCACATAGCCACCATATGACTGTGAGCAAGACAAACGTTTCATGATTAGTGTGACAGTTTTCAGCTATCACGCTCATCATAGATCTTTAAGTGATGGTTATTTTACCTTAAATAGAAAAGAGAAGTTCATCAAGACAAACTTTGAATGATAGATGCTTACTGAAAGTTTAAATCTGCTTTGAAGAGTTTTGACATTTAAATCTTGTTAAAATATTTTTTGAAAGGCATAAATGTTTTGTTAAAATACTTTCAGAAATAATTACTTTTTTTTTTTTTTAAGTTTCTGTTGTCTGCTCACCAAGGCTGCATTTATTTGGTCAAAAATATTTTGAAATATTATTACAATTTAAAATAACTGTTTTCTATTACAATATATTGTAAACCGTAATTTATTCCTGTGATGCGCAGCTGAATTTTCAGCATCATTACTCAAGTCTTCAGTGTCACCTGATCCTTCAGAAATCATTCTAATATGCTAAAATGTATCATGGTTTCCACAAAAATATTACGCAGTAAAAATGGTTTTCAACACTGATAATAATCAGACATGTTTCTTGAGCACATTAGAATGATTTCTGAAGATCATGTGACCCTGAAGACTGGAGTAATGATGCTGAAAATTCAGCTTTGATCACAGAAATAAATTACATTTTAACATACACATACAGTAGAAAAGTTATTTTAAATTGCATTAATATTTCACTGTATTTTTTTGTATCAAATAAATATAGCTTTGTGAGCATAGAAGACTTTTTGCAAAAACATCTTAATTATTCCAAACGTTTGACGAGTAGTGTAGCTTGAAATCTTTGATTTAAAGTTTAAAATCCAACCAAGCCAACAAAATAAAACCTATTGTTAGACATGAAAGTGCTGCACTTACCCAACCCCACATGCCAATTCTGTCTTTATCAATGAAACCCATTTCAATGAATTTTCTGAAATTAAGCACAAAGTCACAATTACGAAGAAATTCCAAAACAAAATGACTACTTCTGTAAAATACAACTTTGTAGATGATAGTTTGTCCCAGTGCAATCTCAAGACTGCACTGCTTTCAGTCAACTCAGCTAGCGCTTGACCTCTATCAACCTGTTTTTGACACATGCTTCATGACAAGCTTGTTCCCTCTTGTAGGATGCTGACTGGACTCACGTCAACCTCTTATCTCTTGTACGTCTGTGAGTGTTACATCAGGCTAAATGACTCTGCATCATCGCAGCGGAGAGCGTGTGCACATCGTTCCTCCGCCTCACCTCACGGCCGAGATTTGATCTTCCACCTCGTACGTTCCCAGCCGGCCGTAGATGGCATGCATTATCTCATCACCCTGGTAACCGCTTCCCCTGCCATCAAAGCTGGCGATGATGACCTTCTCTGTGCTGCACAGGTACGTGGCCCACTCCAGTCGAAACACATAGTCTGTATTCTGACTGGCTGGACCGCCATATCTGTAATAGCAAAGTGTGGAAAACACAGATAAACTCAATATATTGAAGATATTTTTGTAACGGAGAAAATAGTTGATTTAAATAGTTGCTAAATTGCTATACTCCATCTATTTTGCTAATTCTTTTATCATTATTTTGCATGCAGCTTGTATTAGCTAACTTTAATTGGGAGACTGCATGGAATTGTAACTTTTAAAAAAATTTATGTGTCTTTTATAAAAACCGTTACACTACCATTCAAAAGTTTGGGATCAGTAAACTTTTTATTTTTTTTATTTTAAGAACTCCATACTTTTATTCAGCAAGAAGTCATTAAATTGAGCAAACGTGACAGTAAAGACTTTTACATTAGTCCCCCCCAAAAAATATTTTAAATGAATGTGATTCTTTTGAACTCTATATTCATGAAAAAAATCCTGAAACAATTGTATCATGGTTTCCGGTATAATATTAAGCAGCAATATTAATGATTTCTGAAGGATCATGTGATACTGAAGACTGGAAAAATGACTGAAGAAAATTGCATCACAGGATTACATTTACATTTTACAGTAACATTTCAAAATACACATAGGATTACAATTACGTTTTAAAATATATTAAAATATTAAATTAAAAAATTTAAATAGTTATTTTAAATTGAAATAATATTTTTAAATATAACTTATTTTTACTGTATTTTTGATCATGTAAATGCAGCATTAGTATTAAATGTTAAAACACAATTACATTTTAAAATATACATAAGATTACAATTACATTTTAAAATATATTGAAATGGTAAATAACATTAATAATAAAATTGAAAATGTTATTTTAAATGGAAATAACATTTCTAAATGTAACTTATTTTTACTGTATTTTTGATCATGTAAATGCAGCATTAGTATTAAATGTTAAAACATAAAAAAAAAAAAAAAAAAAAATCTTACTGAGCCCAAACCTTTGAACCACAGTGCATAAAATAATGCAAATTAATTGTAACTCACACTTGAATGAAAAGGGGGTACTTTTTGGAGGAGTCAAAATTTGGTGGGAACATCATCTGATACCAGAGCTCTGGAGAAACATAAACAACATGAAAGGCTTTAGATAAATGCAATGCCTGATCCTATTTGCCTGGAATACTTCAAAATGTTGCACGTACCGAATCCTGCGATTTTCATTGTGGCACGTTTGATGGTCGGCATCAGAAGCTCAGTAGTCAGGATTTTTTCCAGTTTCTTATTGTCCTCAAGGACCTGGATCTCTAATCATAAAAATAAAATGTACACATTAATAAACAGCATACAAGTTTTGAATAACTTTAAGGTTAGTAAATTGAGATAGAAATGTATTTTTATTAATCATTCCTTTATTTATGTAGCTCATGTTAAAGTGGTTGGATTAAACAGATACTAGCACAAACCTTTAGCAGGCCCTCTGTTGTCCATCAGTGTAAACAGCGGAAGCCCTGGTCCTGTAAAATCAGTGTTTATTAGACTGAGCACACACTTTCCTCTCTCAGTCACCTCAGATCAGCCGAGGTAAGCGTGTTCACTAACCGTAGCAGTCCATACGGAAGAAAGAGGCGCTCAGGCTGAAGTAAGCGGAGTTATACTGACACCTGTCCTGGTACAGCCAACAGGTGAGGCACTCGGGGGCAAGATGTCCACTCTTGCTTATAGAAATCCTGAGAACAAGAGAGAGGTTTGTTTTTATATATATATATGTATTTCACAGTGGAAATTTGGTATGGTAATCATTAGAAATTGTGAAAAATTCTAATTCTAAATTTCTTGTAGTAGTTTGTGTGGCTGTTTTTTGCTCTGTGTTGTTATTGTGTGGTCTTTTGCTGTTGTACATGTCTATGTAGAAAGTGTAAAGTAGTCTTTGATTTGATACATTAAAAAAAATTATTCTACTTTTGTTTTTTTCATATTTTCTTCCCCCCCACAGAATGAGAAATGTAAAGAACCTTTACTGTATGAGCTATTTTTATAATGTGCATTTATTTATTATTTTTTGTCCTTTTGAAGTTTGACAGTCATGAACTGTTGTTGTACAGGCTGGTTGAAAGAAAATCGCACGCATTAATAATTCTGCTTTTGTGTTCCACTGAAAAAATAACAGCATAGGGGCTCAGAACAGCATGAGGTAAAAAAAAAAAAAACACTGATAATTATGAACAGTCTTTCCTTTTTTTTTTGATGAACTATGTCTCTGTAGTGGCTCTGATGTGTGTACTGCATATTATATTTAGGTGTTTTGTCCACATCATCAGAGGAATACTGAAACTCTAAAACTGCTAACTAAATTCCTATTTTTATATTTTTAAAAAATTATTATGTAAAACTGAATCCTTATACAAGCTGATGCAAAAAGGCGTTTTTACTTGTAAAGGTTTCTCTGTCCAGGTCTTCCCATGTGTTCATTACTCACGTAGTATCTGCAGAAAGAATAGATTTTAGATGTGCAGGAAAGTTTGGAAATAAAGGCACATGAGAAGCTCATGACAAAACAAGACTCATACGCACATGGAATCTTTGGTTACTTTTGAGATGTATATCACTTCCCATTTGCCTGAGGTGATGGGTGTTGCTTTTCCCTACAAAGAAAACAACACAGTTGACAGATCAACAGCTGGCTAAGCTTGTACCACAGTGTTTCTTTGTGTCTCACTTTTAATGGTTATTATTCAAAGGATATAACCCATTATAACCTGTATTACAGTGTAATGATATATCTGAGGTTTGCACGATAGAGCTCAACAGTGAGCGCCTACTGTTTCAGCGACATTGGTTCTGGATGTACTGGTCCCATTCATAATGTCCTTTGGGATTTCAAAATCTAAAGAGTTCAAAGTCATGCACCAAACCAACCAGCTCTGAGATGAATCATAACAATCTTCCATTTGCATATATAATCACTGAAGGTCTGATTTTTTAAAGGTTTTTACAATAGCATTAAAACCAATTTACTGTATAAATGGAGAAAATGTGACTTTTTGGTACTTCCAGAAACATTGCTGTAAGATTTAGAGCTTCATGCACTGTAGCTCAGCAGGTATTTGAATATTGGATATAAAAATATAAAATAATAATAATACTATGATACTTACGGCATCCACATAGTGGAGATGTTTATAACCTTTGTCATTGCTCATAACTTTGTAAAAACTCATGTTATTTGCAGCAAAGTAAGGAGCTTCAGGAAAGTACTGTGAGGGGAAACATAGACCATGAATTGTAAGGTTTCACAGCATCATCTTTAGCAAAAACTGAATAATTTGGAAATGTTATGTGATTGCTGTATGCACTCACCCGCCCAACCCATCCAGTTTTGCTCTTTTGCTCAAATTTCTGTTAAAAAAAAAAAAAAAAAAAAGTACAGTATATAAAGTTAAAGAGTTGATGATACATGCAAAAGTGTATGAAGTTTGTGTGCAGTTTCCTTCCTGAGGAAGTCCTTGTGCATAATGAATCAATAATCAGTCATTTCTTGCATAGGGCAAAAATATGGTAGGAAACTTGGACATATATTGTCTATATTACTCATATGTGTCCCTGGACCACAAACCAGTCATAAAGGGCAGTTTTTAAAAATAAGCTTTCCATCGATGTATGGTTTGTTATGATCGGACAATATTTGGCCGAGATACAACTATTTGAAAATCTGGAACCTAAGGGTGCAAAAAAAAAAAAAAAAAAAACTCTAAATATTGAGAAAATCGCCTTTAAAGTTGTCCAAATGAAGTTCTTAGCAATGCATATTACTAATCAAAAATTAAGTTTTGATATATTTACAGTAGGAAACTTACAGAATATCTACATGGAACATAATCTTTACTTAATATCCTAATGATTTTTGGCATAAAAGAAAAATCAACAATTTTGACCCATACAATGTATTTTTGGCTATTGCTACAAATATACCCCAGAGATTTAAGACTGGTTTTGTGCTCCAGAGTAAGATGGGCTATTTTATTATACTTCATTTTGTCTTTTTGTTGACAAAACAGACCTGACAGTCACAATCGCTTTTGGTGTTCCTTTTGCAGGGTTCGAACAAGGTCATGAAGTACTTGAATTTGGCTTTCTGTAACTTAAGTACTGGAAAACCCTTGGAAACAGACGTGTTTAAGAAGATGTACTTGAAAAGTGCTTGAATCATTGAAAGACAAAATATATGAAACCAGGCTTGAGGATAAGGACTGCCTGATGACACGGGGCCACAAGAGGATAGATGAGCTCAGGATAGATGAGGGAATTGTCACTGTCAGATTGGGCCAGTACGGTGGCGTCACGAAAGTTTATCATTTGCACGTGTTTTTAAGTCTTATTAGTTTTAGCATTTAAGGAATTTTAAACCATTTGTGCACAAGAAGACACAAAAGAGAACTGAATTAGTTTTTTCTGTGCACGCACACCCAAAACGTGCACACAGAGAGCTGTCTCTCAGACTGTGGCGAAGACCGAAATTCAGTTTGCTTATGTGACTTCTTGTGTATAAATAAATACGCACAAAATGATCTCAAAATACCTGAGTATCCTCATAAACACAGTAGGTTATGTAGAAAAAATCCTTGATGAGGATTTTTTCAAGACCTCCCCCAAACCAAGAGAATGCATTATTAGATTTAATCATTTTAGAAAGTTACTGAAAGTTAACTTTAAGATCTGTTAAATCTGCCATAACCCACACCACTTAGACTACATGAGAGAGAGAGAGAGAGAGAGACTCTTGAGAGAGAGACTGAGAGACTAATACAAACTAAACAAAAGAATTAAAACTGTAAGACCTTGTTGAATGCTGGAGAAAGTACTACTTTTCAATTGGTAGAAGATGACAAAGCAGTAAAAAAATAAATAAATAATAATAATAACATATGCAGTTTTACTGTTATTTTTTCAGTTTTTTTCTGATTTATTTTTCAGACAATGATAAATCTGAAAGAAAATGCATTAGTAGTTATTATTTAAAAAATATATTAAATTACTTTTATTAAGATAAAAATCGTAATTTTTTTATCTAATACTTTATTAAACAGATAGTTCGCCCATAACTCACAATTTTATCATCATATACTCACCAAACACTTGCTGGTAGCCACAGATTTCCATAATATGGAAAAAATTACTATAGAATTAAATGGCTACCGTCAACTGTCTATTTACCAACATTCTTCAAAATATCTTTTATATAAACTGACCGAGGTTTCTTTCCAGTTGGTGCCATCATAATCATAGATCTGCAGAAGGACGCTGTCCTGTCGGCGTGGAAGCCATTGAACAGCCAGACGCTCATCTGTGACCCAGGTGACTGTTCTCAGATAGTGATCGCTGGCAAGCGAGCAATCAAAATAACATTACTCTCGACTCGAATGCTGTGACAGCTTATGTTTCAGATGTGAGGCTTTGTGTGAAAATGTGAAAATAGAAACATAAGAGGGACACACCCTGATCCGACAGATTTCGGAACCACCACTTCTGTTTGTTTGGATGGATTTTCCACGTCGATCACAAACAGCCTTGCTCTGGGAATAACACAGCCTGCCTTTGTAAGCGGAACAACAGTTTAGTAGCAAAATGATATTGTGAAAATTAGAAAAGCAGAGATCAAGCTGTCATCACACTGGATTTGAAACTAATTAGTTCAGTTAGAAAACCAAAGACAATTGGACCAACAGGACCAATAATGTTTCACCTTGCAAATGTATGGATTTTCAACAAAATATTAATATTGAAATATGAAAATATGCTTTTGTGTGTCCAAAGCATTTTAGCTAGTTATAAACTCAAACTAAATGAAATTGTGGGAAAACATTGGAATGCTTGCTCACTTTTGGGTAGGGGATCAATACTGTTGTGGGATACTGGTCATTTCCGTACAATGGGTATTCAATGTTGTGAACTCCAGTGTCATTGATTTGTAGGTAAGCCAGATATTTCCCCTGCGGAGACCACCAGATGGCTTCGTTGGATGCAAAAACTTCCTCTGTCCAGCAAGAAAAGCAGCAGATTAGCAGGAATGAATGAATGAATGAGTGTGTGTGTGTGTGTGTGTGTGTGTGTGTGTGTGTGTGTGTGTGTGTGTGTGTGTGTGTGAATGCATTATATGACATTACCTTCATAAACCCAGTCTGGAACCCCATTTTGAATTTCGTTGACTTTTCCATTGTGAGTGACTTGTACAGCCTCAGCAGTGGCGTTCTTTTTGAGGTAAATATTATATTCCCAGATGTAAGCCTGCGGATTAACACAAAGTAATAAGGCTCAACTGTTATGTTGTTTGATCGCCATTGTTAAACAGCAATACTTTCAGAATAAATTGAGTTGCATGACATCGGGGGCCACACTAAGGTCCTCTGTTATAGTTTACTCATTTAAGTGCAACAGAAGGGATCTAGAAGTAAATATACCATTCATTTAATAAACAGATTTTTAAAAGTAATCTAAGCTCTGAGGGTTAGTGATGAAACCAGAATTTTGCTTATAGCAAAAGCTTCTCGAACCAAAGCTAGGCAAGGAAAGCATGGCTAATTTATTTATATAGTACATCTGAAACCATATTTATATTTTTTAACACTTCTTTTATTTTCTTACCGTCAACCTCTAAAACCATATTTTTTATTTTTAACACATTTTTTATCTTTCTTTTCTTACGATCAACCTGAGTTTGCATATGAAAATAAGTCAGTATGTATAAATCCTGCACATTTACGTGATGAACAACAAAAGTACACGTCACATAATGTGCATGGTCCCTTTTAAAATAAAATAAACATTAAAAAGGCTAAAATATAAATAACCGATGCATAAGATGAAATTAACAAGAAATAAAATTAAAACGAATAAGTAAAAGTAACAAGATGTGTGTATATATATATATATATATATATATATTTACATATACACACATACATATATACATATATATGTATGTATGTGTGTATATGTAAATATATATATATATATGTGTGTGTGTGTGTGTATATATATATATATATATATATATATATATATATATATATATATATATATATATATATATATATAGAACATGTATTAAAAAACAAAGAATAAGAAAAGCTGCTTAAAAATGATTTTGTCATGATGGTAAAACCTAGGTGAGCTTGTTAAAAACTCTTCTTTTAGTTGCAATGATTTGAGGAAACTAGAGCGTTCCAATAATATAATAATTGGAGGGTGATTGTTATGATCTTTTGATCATATGATTTTTATGCCTTACTATTTGTAACTCACCAATTTATTTTCTACTGGTGCCCACACTAAGAACTGTGTTACAGGTGGAATCTGAACTTTGGAGAGAAATTCCCTGAATCCAACAGAAAACAAGATTAAGTAAATATAACATTATCAATAATACTTACTTGTGTAAAATCTACAACGAAACAAAACATTTTCTTAGATTACATTTTCCCCTAAACTCAATCACACTGAACACTCTCAGAAACAACAAAAAAAAAGGTACAAAAGCTTGTCACTGGGGTGCTGGGGCCCTTTCCAAAATATACTAATATGTACCATTTAGGTACTAATATACAGTGCATACACTTTAGGTATTAATATGTATCTTTAAGATACTTATATGCACCATTTAGGGGTAAATAAGGTACAAAAGTAAATCTTTTAAAATGTACCACAACAGTCGTTTTTTCCTGAGAGTGAACAATATCTATGCAAGTGAGTTTAAAATATACTGAAACATTTTCAGGACTTTCCCAGGTCTGGAAATCACAATTTCAGAATGAAATATGTTTTCCACACACATGGGAACTCTATATGTTTTGATAGACCCATGATAGGAACATCTTTACTCACTGAGACTCCATGTTGTAAATGTGGTAGGATGCAGTGTAGGAGTGTCGCCTTAGCTGTTGATGCATTTCAAGCATGTGTTAGAAACATCAGCGTTGAGTCACTTATGCACAGTATGAAGTGTTTTTAGTTTTATTGCAGTCGAGTTACCTTTGAGTAATTGCTCTCAAAGGCGACAAACTTTCTGTCTGCTGACAGTATGTAATCTGTGGCATCCACTTGGGCCTGTAAATCAATTCACAGCAAATAAGTGGCATTTACATGCATGTTGATGAAAGATGAAATATCAGAGACTATTTAATGAGAAATATCTGGAGAGTCATTCAAACCCTCATATGAGGCAACCTACAAATGTTGAGTTGCTCAGGTACATTGAGCTTTCCTTAGTTTCAGCATTGTGCAAGTAAATATGGCCTTCGCTGGTTTTGTGGAGGTATTCGTTGTCTGGTGGAAAATAAGACAGCAGTGTATATGTGTCAGGGTGATTTAAAGGTCATCACGAAAAATAAAACAGGGACCATGTGAAGCGCTTCAGGTGTCATACCTGATATCCAGTAGAGACTGTATGTTTTATACCTGATGGTATCATTGTAAAAATCATTAAAAGAAAAAGTTCTCTTTAAAGCAGACTCATCTCCTGAAAACACAGTGAAGGAAAACAGTTTCAGCCTTTCAGTATTTTTATTTTTTTAATATATAACGTACATATAACAAAATTGTACAATATATTACAGTTAATGACATTCCCCAAAAAACAGTTCATTTGATGGTCACATGGGGCGCTAGTGGGTCAACTCACTTTCTTTTCTGTTTTTTCATATTTTATCACAATATGTGCTATTAATACAGATATGTACAGTATATAAAAGTGACAAGTAAATCTACAACGTGATAAATTATGACAGGTTTACATTTTTATTTACCTTCCTAAACAGCACGGATAAGCAATTTCCTGACTAACTTTAAACTTTTGAGATTGCGATGTTTGAAAATGCTTTTTCAACATTTTTCACTATATTGTAGATTTACACGTCACAGAAAAAAAGTGTGTTCTGTTTAATAAGTTGTTGAGAAATTGATGTTCAAGACAAAAACATTATCTGCAAAAATGACCTAGGTTATAGAAAATCCTTAACATGAAAAACTACGATCGTTTGTCGTTTATCTCTACATGATTGCTTAATTACTTGAATATTACTAAAATGCCACGCTTTTTTATTAAACAGAACAGTAGTGCCAAGAAATAGCAAGTTTAATACAAAGTCTCGCTTACTAGGTTATGATGTACAGACACTTTTTAAGTGATTTCTTATAAATTAGTTCAAATTTCAGATGAGATGATGAAGAAGATGCTACTCACTGTTTAGGTAAATTGCCGTGGGAATAATGATGAGCGTGATGACGGCAAGCGCCCCGACCAGCGCCACGCACACCTTATTACAGCCCTACAGGTGAGGCAAGAACACTGCGCTTCACGGATCACCTCAGATGAAGGTATTGTCTTAACACAAGGTTTAATTGTTCAAGGTAGCACAGAAGCTGCGCTCAAACTGGCACACCCAACTTTTCTTTTTTTTTTTTTTTTCTTTTTTTATATATAAATCTAGTATTTTTTTAGTAGCTACAAAACAACCATCCTCAGGAAAACAACAAAAGCATACTGACCATAATTGCGCAGGGACTTCTAAAAAGCGCATCCAATCTCCAGGAGTCCACTGACGCGGAATATGTCTGTCCTTAAACAGATCCTCAGTCACCTTTGTCCGCGTGAATGCAAGAGTTGAACAGACCACTGCGCTTTATTCTGTCCGATTGCAATTTTCCAGGTTAAAAATGTACTTCCTCCGATGCATCATTGAGTCTGGAGTGAAGGAATTGTGGTAAAACTTCCTCAAAATCAGCATTCCGCGAAACTTCCCATCTGAGTGCGTTCAGTATGTGCTTTCCTCCGTGAGCGCCTGTAACTCTGTTCTATTTCAGTTCAGCAGCTGTGACTCAGTCGAGTTCAGCACAACCGGTCTGCTTTGAATGGAAGAGATCAAATTCAGACAGACTTACTTTCATTTCAGTGACATTAAACTTGAGTTTATTTCATTAAATGCAATCGGGTACAATGCAATGTTTCAATGCATTATTTTATGGAAAATTACAAAGATGACATATTTTATGATACCGTGTCCCTATTGTTATTTTATGGGAGCATGAACTTGAGCAGGCGTGAACTCCAAAAGTTTGTGCGAAGCGTGATTATGTTCTCCTGCGTATTTAAGATGGTCCAGAGAGCAACTTGGACTTCAGTGGATGCAAGAACATTTAAGCATGTATCAAGAGTCACATACTAATTAACTTGCATTTGATTAGTCATCTATTATAGTGGAGATTGTTACTTTTTTTTTTTTTTTAACGTCAAGTTTTCTTTGGAAACTTTCTTGCATAACTAGTCTTCAGTTTTGGTAAATGGATTTATATCGCAGTTTTCAAAATATGCATGCAAGTAACACTGCAGAAGCTTTCTTCAAATTGTTAAAAATAATTAATTATAGATGCAGCCATTACAACAAACACTGGATAATATGAGTTTTATGTTTCTTTTAATGCATGTTTATTTCATTACAATTAATCAAAACTTTGCACACAGTTGGAAAAACTTGATTTATTTAGGCACAAAAATATTTGTGAATATAAATATTCCATATGCATATTTACAATATGCATAATAATTATAATATAATGTATATAATATAAATTTTATAGTATATATGCAGTATTACATATTATATACATTTTTATTTGTAAACAAATATCCTCTGTGTATTTTTACAATGTGTATAATAATTACATATATTATATGACATTTGGGGAAGTCGTGGCCTAGTGGTTAGAGAGTTTGAGTTCTAACCCTAAGGCTGTGGGTTCGAGTCTTGGGCCGGCAATACCACGACTGAGGTGCCCTTGAGCAAGGCACCGAACCCCAACTGCTCCCCGGGCACCGCAGCATAAATGGCTGCCCACTGCTCCGGGCGTGTGTTCACGGTGTGTGTGTTTACTGCTGTGTGTGTGCACTTTGGATGGGTTAAATGCAGAGCATGTATGTCACGTCACTTAAAAATATATACGAGACAATATATGATGTATATATTTTAGCATTTATCATTCCAACATGTAGAAAATATTCACAAAAAATAAAGTGTAGGTGTGTCCAAATTTTGACTGATTGCATGTGTTTAATGAATGAATTGAAGCATTTGTCAGGTAAGGAAGTACTTTGACACTGGAAAAACTTGTTGAGCATCCAGGACTTGTCATGCATAATAAGAACCGGTTTCCCGACAGGTTTTCTCAGGTGACGTTAGCTCAATGGGAGCCCGTGTCCTCCTGAGAACAGCTGAACAGGTGTTTGAGAGAGAATGCGTCACACTCTTCCTTAATCATCCATCTCTTTTTTTTTTTTTAAATGAATGCATGATTCATAATCAAAGACTGTTCATGTGAGAAAGAGAAAACCGATGACACATAAAGGGTCATTTTAATTGTTTACTTCCAATAGCATGCTGGACGATATCCTCTAGAGTAAATCTACATGTACAGAAACACTCACAAAATCAGTATTTGACTTCACTGTTTCCTCATGCATTAAATGTTACAGTGCAAAACATTTATTTAAAAAGCCCTGATTGTAAAATACATCAAAATTACTTCATTCAGTGCAGTTTTAGTGAATGTCCTTTGCTAATATGTGGCGCTGATGCAAACTCTTTTTTGGGGCTTTATTACAGCGATTTCTATGGAAGCCCATTTCTGCTAAGGGATAAAAAAAAAAGGTAATTACAACATTTTATCTCACAATTTGGAGGAATATCAGAATTGCAAGATATAAAATCAGATTTGTAAGATGTTGACACACAATTGCAAGATATAACGTAATTCGGAGAAGAAATTGTGCAATCAACATTGTGCGATCTAAACTTGATATTGCAAAGAACATTTGTTTCATTCCATGGCAGAGAAAAAATAAGAATTGTGAGATGTAAACTCAGAATTGTGAGGTAAAACGTGCATTAGAATCAGAATTTCAAAAGTGCCACTTGAGATTAAATAAATAATGGAAATGAAAGCTTCCATTGACCAGATACAGTAGAACAGACTTGGTAGATGGATCATTTTACAGGTTATGACATCTGATTGACTGTGTCAGAGATGAGATTGAATATCTTCTGCTCTTTATTTTCAGTCAGTTTCCAAGTCTTCTTCCTCTGAGTCCTCTACGAGGAGATCGGCGTGTTGAGTGTAATCAAACGCAGGGAACTTTATGGGCAACTCGCTCCATTTGCTAAATGTCTTCTTCTTGGAGCTGTATGTGACCACAAAGTGCTTGATATGGAGGCAGGGACACTCAATGCTTTTATACAGCATCATTGAGCCCCATTGCTGCTCAGGAACGAGACAAAAAAGTAAGATTTAAAATGAATGCATATTAAGGAAAATACATACTGAATGATGTATAGAGGGCTGGGTGATATCTAAAGTATTTTACTATGCATTTGCAATTATTGTGTTGCCAGTATAAAATTGGACAGCATCATGAAACTTTACTGTGAAACTTTTGAAACATGTCCTGATTATATTTAAATAAATGTTACTTCTTGTATCAAGAAACTTGAACCTACTAGGCTATTGACATTTTTGACATTTCAAATCAAATACATAAATATCAAAAGATATATTGCATATCATTAAATTTAATCATGCATACATAATTTTATTCATATATTTATAAATATATTGCCTAGCCCTAATATTAAGGTTTTTTTTTTTTTTTTTTTTGCTTTGTTTTTTGTAAACATTTTTTGTAGATCTTAAAGGAATAGCTCTCCCAAAAATGAAATTTGCTGAAGATTTACTCACTCTCAGACCATCCAAGTTGTAGATGAGTTTGTTTTTCATTGGAACAGACTTGGAGAAATGTAGTATTCCATCACTTGCTCACCAATGGATCCTTTGCAGTGAATGGGTGCCGTCAGAATGAGAGTCCAAACAGCTGATAAAAACATCACAATAATCCACACCACTCCAGTCCATCAGTTAATGTTGTGTGAAGTGAAAAGCTGTATGTTTGTAAGAAACAAATCTATCATTAAGATGTTTTAGACAAGACGGTTGTTTCACTGGAGAAAGCAATATTATGGATAAAGGATGCATAAAAATGCATTTATGATGGATTTGTTTTTTGCTTAAGACATTAACTGATGGACTGGAGTGGTGTGGATTACTTGTGGATTATAGTGATGTTTTTATCAACTGTTTGGACACTTATTTTGATGGCACCCATTCACTGCAGAGGATCCATTGCTGAGCAAGTGATGAAATGCTCCAAATCTCTTCAGATGAGTAAACTAACTCATCTACATCTTTGAATTACCTCAGGGATTTAAATGTTCAGCAAATTTTCAGTTTTGGGTGAACTATTCCTTTAAGCTAAGTGTTTTTTGCATCATCGTGGTTATGTGAAGTTCACAGTTGTGTAATGTTTTTGAGAGTGAGTCCAACTGAATTGCCAAACCACTGTTATGCTCAGCAGTAATGCAAAGAGTGTTTATTGGAAGGGAAGAGCTGAAGTCAGCACGCACCTGTCCGCAGTTTTTGCACGCAATGACTCCATTGGTCTCATAGTCCAGGAGTCGCTCCTGTAGTGATGCATTCTCTCGGACTGTAAACAGCTTACTGCAGACATCAACAACATTTATTTTTACTGATTTATTAGTGTCTTTACCACAATCGTCATGCAGAATAAACATGATTTGTATCATCAGTGTACATATTTCTGGACCTTCTGAGAATGCAAAAAAAAAAAAAAAAGAAGTATTTGCAACTGTGGGTTTTTACCTAAATTGCTTTGTGACATTGACATGGTGCATGTTCTCAATCTTCTCAATGTCTTCTCCAGAGCACACGAACACACTGCACTGCCTGCAGCTCAGGCTGATTTTAGATGGCGGTTCCTTCATCATTCCCTTCAGCAGTTTCTTCTTTATCTTCACCTTCTCCTCTATTATGGCCTGCATCTGAAACTCTCTGGTCTACACACAACCAAAAAATGTTTCTTTTAAGAGTATTTGAGGAATATTGGAGTGTATTTATTGAAGTATATTCTCACTTTCTTCTCGTAGTCGGCTCGATTCATCTTGCACACTTTGACGATGGCTGTGCTCATCATTTTCTCCCTGTATTCGTTAACACTCTCTCTCTCTGCCACCCCAGATCCTGCCTCCGCCACCAGTGTGTAACTACTGTCCTCCGCTCTTCCTCGACCACGGGCCTGCAGAGAGTGAAAAACGGCACTTCTTACATCTTCATATACTTCAGCATGAGAATACAACCTCAAAAACCAGAATGACATCAGCAGTGTTCAGTTTGTACAGTAAGTCTCTGATCGCTTTATTTGTCAAGTCAATAGTGATAGACTGATATATTAGGCTGAATCTCCTAATATTTGGCCACTTTAAAATAGTAAAAAAATTTGGGGTCAGTAAGAATTTTTTATTTTTAAAGAAATTAATACTTTTATTCAGCATTAAATTGATTAAAAGTGACAATAAAGATATTTATAATGTTACAAATAATTTCTATTTCAAATAAATGCTGTTCTTTTAAAATCGTTTTCATCAAGAATGACATCAGGGTTTCCACAAAAATATTCAGCCACACAACATTGATATTAATAATTAATGTTTCAGTGAGCAGCAAATCAGTGTATTACTATGATCTCTGAAGAATCATGTGACACTGAAGACTGGAGAAATGATGCTGAAAATTTAGCTTTGCTTCACAGGAATAAATTATATTTTCAGATATTTAAATGTAGAAAATGGCTATTTTAAAATGAAATAATATTTCACAATATTACTGTTTTAATAATAATATTACTTTTGCAAAAAATGCAGCTTCGATGAGCATAAGAGACTACTTTCAAACCCCCCAAACTTTTGTATTTTTTGTGAATTAGGAGTAAATAATGTATGAGCATCATTAAACTAAATGATTAAATTAAATATATGATTTGCTATAATTAAATTGGATTATATGTGTATACTGTATATAAGTGCAATAAATTGCTACACTCTGTATTTGCATTGGCCATTAAAAAAAAATTTGTTTGATTATGGTTGTTTAAATTTGGTATCAGAAGTTGGTTATGAACGTTATGAAAAGACTTTAGCTGTAGACTGCTTAAACTGAATGTTGAAAACTTTTAGTTTGGTTCCTGTAACACATAGATTTAAGTGCTACAGATGTGAGGTGTATGAAACCAGCCTGAGAGCCAACTGGTGTCTATCTAAAGTAAATATTGATTGAAACAAATAGCACAAACTACAAGCCCTTAGAAACAGGCCAAAAGAGTTTAGCATCATGATGAGCATCTTCAGAAGTGAGCAATAATCTAAGCTCACCTGAATCATGGCGATCTCATTGGTCACAAGGCAATAGCGTATGACGAAATTACATTCGGCGATGTCCAAACCCTCTTCTGCTACAGTGGTGGCTATTAGCAGATTGATCTGCCCATCACGAAACTTGTTCAGCACGTCCTTCTGCTCTGCCTGAAAATGGCAGGACATTATCTTATTGAAATTGATATTATTCCACAAATGCAACCTGGAACAATCATTTAAATGAATGCAGAAGCAGACACGTTAGTTCCTTACAGCAGTCATCGGTTTCACCACGCTCTGATCTCCTCCACCGATCAGATAGCTGGCTCTGACTCCCACTTCATCAAACTTGGGGTTTTCTTGAATCCACTGGCAGAGAGCGATGGCGCTGAGGCGGGTCCGGGTGAATATGATGCCTCTCGCTCTCTCTCTGGTGCTGAATTCCTTCAGGATGCTGGTTTTCAGCTGGGCCAGACTGTTGTTTTCATACTGCGGCTTTCCCATCAACTCCTGCAGCTTTGCTTTATTGTCTGTTGAATATTAAGAGAAACAGATACAAAGAGTAAATCAGCATTACCCAACAAGATGTTTAGCATGTCTGGACACATTTTAAAGGAATAAACAACAGTGTTGTTTTATTAATATTTAATTAATATTTTGAAATAGCTTTTCACCTATTTTCAGTTGAATAATTTCAGTTAAAAAATTTTAATTTTAAGTTAACTTTGAGTAATTTTATTATGTGCTTTTGTCATTTTATTTAGCTTTATTTTATTTCAGTTTTCATTTTAGTAATTTTATTATTTCAGCTTAAACATTTTATTTCAGTTAGTTGCCATAGCAACATTTCTAAACTGAGGTTTTTCATCTAATATTTATTATAAAAAAAAACATTCCCACAGCAACATTTCTCAGTTTTATTTAGTTTAGGTTGAAGTACTAAAATAGCTAAAACTAAATAAACTAAAACGCATTATAAACTATATAGACTTTTTTTTTTTTAAACAAAGATTAATAATTACAAAAACACAGCTAAATTTTAAACTAAACTTTAAACTAAAATTAAAATAAAATATAAAAAACACTAATTAAAATTTGAACAACACTACATTAGTATATTAGTGATACTAAAATAACACTGGTTAACAATAACAACACAGATCCAAACATACAAATGTTTTCATAATTTGCGCACTCTCATGTTGTTCCCATGCTTATCTTCTTTCTTACATTATAAAGCATCATCCACTTTCAATGAAAGTGCTCAGACATTATTGAACATCTCCTGTTGTGTCTCACAGAATAAAGAAAAAAAATATGGGATTGGAACAACATGAGGATGAATGAGTAAATGATGATAAATCCTCCACTTTGCTCCATATATTTTTGTTTTATTAACATCTTGTGTAATCATTGGATCCCATTAAAAGACTAGTTTCAGTGTATTCCATCCAGATAGCATCGATTCTAGTTTGTGTGTCTAGTTTGTGATACCTTTGAACAAAGTGAAGAGGAATCGCTCTGTGTCTGTGATTGTAATGGTGCCTTCCTCATCTGGGCTGGATTTGGTCTTGAGCTCTTCGGTGTGATATTTGTTGAGGAAGCGGAAGGCGTCTGACATGCGTATGGTGTTGCTCTGATGAAGAGCCTCGTTGTATTGACGGAGATGTTCAGCGCACACGCGCACCATCTGATTCTCTTCCTTAGCAGCTGGTGAACAACACAGACAGGCAATATTTATAAAAGAGTTCAACAATATAACTCCTGTTACACCCCAAGATCGGCCCATTAAGGTCTTTCATTTCATAGCCCACTCATTGGACTATAAAATAAAGTATCTGGCCCATCCATCATGTTTTTTTTTTGTTTTGTTTTTCTGAATTTGGAAGTAAAAATCTCATTCTTTTTCACCACAGAGAAAAAATGGCAATAATTCATATTTAAAACAGGCTTAACATGAATTCTGAAATGCAATTTCAACATAATTTTAAAGCAATCATATTTACGTCATACATAGTTACGTCATTTACAACAAATCTCCCATGAGAGACCGGTGCCGTTTTTCCTGGAAGTTCACGATGAACTAACCAAGACGTGGCGTTTTTATTTCTGCTTCCCTCACCTCTGTTGACAGTGTTGAAGTAAGAGGATATGGCAAACTTCCCCTTGAGAAGAGGTGGTCGCACTTTTAACTGCCATCTGCACGGCAGATTTGCAAAGCGCTTCACTGCAGCTCAGAAGTCATTGTAGGTCATGTGCCACTTCCTGCATAAGCACACTAAGGCCACCTCGCTTCAGTGGCATTATTCTTCAGTACAGGACAGCAATGCTCTCATTCTCTGGTCTGAAGTGCAAACTCTGCTTCCAAAAGGAGCTGTGGAAATGGTTCCTCCACGCTCCAGAGGTATTATTCAAACTTTGGTACTGTGGTTGTGAATAGTGATGGTGGGCTCAGGCATCTGACCCATGTGCTTATGAATCCGTTCAAGATGCTGACTTGGAAGCAGATCCTCGTGCTATATGCCCCGGGGACTGTTTTTTTCTTTTTTTGTCTGTGGATCTGAAAGATGCACAAACCACTCTTGAGATTCATGTTCAAGGGGGTGGCCAACCAATATACAGTCCTACCATTCGGACTGTCTCTGGCCCATGCACTTTACAAAGTGCACGGATGCATCTCTTTCCCATCTGAGACAGATGGGAATCTGCATTTTGAATTACCTAGATGATTGGCTGTTCTTATCCAGATCGGAACAGGAACTCATCGCTCACAGGTTGCTGCTGCTCAGCCACCTGGAGCAGTTTGGGCTTATAATTAATTTAGCCAAGGGCTCTCTGTCTCCCATTGAGTAGTCTTCCTGGGGACAGTTATTGATTCTGCCCAGGTGTGGGCATGGGTTGCGCTGCAATGCTGCCTGATAATTCAGCAGCATCATTCAGACTTGGGACTTCACGTCCCCTTTCAGAGGATGCTTGGTCTCATGTCAGCCACTTCCTCTGTGATTCCTCTGGGCCTGCTTCACATGTGACCCCTCCAGTTCTTGGTTCAAAGCCCATGTCCCATCCTACGCTTAGTGCCTGGAACCAAGTGGCTGACATGCTGTCCAGGGACAATGTGGCTCCAGGAGAATGGAGACTACATCCCCAAACGGTTCAAATGATCTGGTCTGTCTTTGGCAGGGCAGAGGTTAATCTCTTCACCTCAGAAGACAACTTTCACTGCCCAGTTTTCTTTTCGAAACAGCAAGATGCTCTGGCTCACAATTGGCCCAGAGCTTGCCTGTAGGCCTTTCCCCAGGTTTCCCTGCTTCCTCAGGTCATCAGATGGATCTGTGAAGTCAGATGCTCAGTCCTCCTGGTGGCCCCAATCTAGAGGAATCAGATGTGGTTCCCGGAGTTTATTCAGCTGCTATTGGCTGCCCCTTGGCCACTACCACTGAGGAAGGACCTGCTCTCGCAAGTGAAGGGCATGATTTGGCATCCCTGGCCAGAGCTGTGGAGCCTTCATGTTTGGCCCCTCAACAGGATTCTTTGCAGCTCCCTGTGAGTGTAACTAATACCATTTTGGAGGCTAGAGCTCCATCTTCAAGACGTCTTTATGCCTTTAATGATCAGTCTTCTCTGATGGGTGTGCAGCTCAAATGAGGACCTGTGCTCTTGTGACGTGTCCTACATGCTAACCTTTCTACAATAGCTGATGGATAAGGGGCGCACCTTTCCATGCACAAAGAATTATTCTCTCGTGGCTGGCCAGTCAGTTGGCAGAAACGACTTATCTTTTGTCCTCAGAGCTGCTCCAGTCAGCCGACTTGCAGCCTCTGTTGCTTAAGACTGCCCTCCTTTTGTTAGCGTCGGTCAAGCAAGTGGGTGTCCTGCAAGCACTGTCGGTCAGTGCTTCATGTCTGAGTTTGGGCCTGTAGAGTCATCCTCAAACCAAGACACGGCTAAAGTGTTCTCCACTATGTTCAGAGCATTCCCATTTCAGAGGATGAGCAGGGTCCTAATCCACTCTTTTTATTGGTGATATCTGTGTGGCCACTGGCTTGTTGTCACCATTTACCTTTGCCAGGTTTTATATCTTGGATGTCCCTGCCCTGCAGGCACGGATTTGTCCTATGGACAAAGGTTAGGTTTTGTTATGTAGTCCTCAGCCTAGGTGGCTTGGGTCTCATTGTTAGCTCAGACTTATAACCCTCAGTACGTGCACTTCAGAGCTGTGCTCGCCAAGCAGCTTCGTTCTGCACTTGCTTATAGCACAGCGCTATTGGATGTGTTCGAAAAGGACATGAGAAAAGGGAAGGAGTGTTGCGTATGTTTCCATGCTATATAATGCTTGCTGCATTTTGGCAATTCTGAGCAGTACGCAGATGCCGTACGCTCTTCTGTGTCAGCCTTGTGCACCGATGCGCTGTTTGCTTTCAAACCAAAGCGTAAACACATGTAACAAACGTATCCTGTGGTGTGCTTGCGTACTAGTCAGATTTGTCAAAATGGTGCTACGCTGATTTGGAGAGACACAGGGGAGAGGAATTGTTGAATAAAGTCATTATTTTTGTTTTCTTCGTGTACAAAAAGTATTCTCGTCGCTTCATAACGTTATGGTTGAATTACTGATGGCAGATGGAGTATTCTGACAATGCTTTTCATACCTTTTATGGACCTTGACACTGTTATTTATTTGGCAGTCTATGGGACAGTCTCAAGCCTCCCTGTTTTCATCCAAAATATCCTAAATTGTGTTCCGAAGACGAACATAGCTTTTACGGGTTTGGAACGACATGGGGGTAAGTGATTAATGATAAAATTTTCATTTTGGGATGGAGTATCCCTTTAACGTTAACTCAATATACAACTCAAACCATAAAAGATATTATTTGAAGTAAAATAAACTTTAATTGAAATAAAATTGAATATAAAAAAACATTAATCTATTTTATTTCAGGTATTTGCCAAGGCAATATTTTTTTACATTTTCATTTTACTTAATTTCAAGTACTAAAATAATATACTCTATCATTTTGTATAACTACTGGATCTGGGTCTGATTCTGAATGTCTGAACACAGTTGAGAAACTTTGTTGCAAGTCACATTGAAATAATAGTTGCTTCCTTTCAAAACAGGAAAGAGACGGTTATTACTGTGGCTTATTGTGACATTTCATGTGATTGCATGACTGTATATGAAATTCTTATCATGACTTCAACAATATGGTGGTTAATCATGGTTTCTGCAAAGAAGGCAGGAGGCAGAAGACACACAAAGAGAAACCACATTTTAGTAAGAGCTTTGCTAAGATCCAGTGGTCACTGGGTTTTTGGAAATAATATATTTATACAGTTGAACTGAATAAGTGTGTAAGACAAGATCAAAATAAGTGTGCAAGATAAAAATGTTCAGATTTAAATTTCTTCTCAAATACATTCGAGTGGTTTGGCTGATCTCCCCATTAGCTGTTAGACATTGTTAATACACTATCTGGCCACAAAAAGACTTTGTTTTTACAGCTGTTCTGAAGTATGCAAAAATAATTATATTTAAGCAGCATATACTGTATATTGCAGATATTTATTTATAATTTAATAAGAGACTGTTTAATGGTCTTATATTTTCTCTGTCTGCTGCCTTTGACGTCACAGCTCATAAAAGAAGGTTTGAGACTGTGTTTTTGTGGTGCAACCAGGAATTTGTATTTATGGAAATTTATATGATGCCTTTAAAATGGTAATTTTCATCACTTTTTCCAGATATTTCCCAGTTTCCAATGACCCAGTAAACCTCCATGTATCTGAATGTCTTTGTAGAAGGCAGTAAACTCACCGTTCTGCTCTTTCTGTACGACCCACTGTTCATAGTATTGTGTGCCGGGATCACAGAGGGGCTTCAGGTCTGCATGTGTGTGGATTTCATCCATTATCTTCTTGATCACGTCTCCGAAGGGGTCCTTTAACATGCCATAGACACAGAAGGTTTTTATTGTGTCACGTTTTGAAATTATCCTCATCTATTAAATATACCAGCATCATAGCAGAAGAGTATGTATGCTTTCCTGTATTAAGGCAAGAACTTTAAGTCTTTAAGTTTTTGTATTGTTAGTTTATACAGATTTTTCTTGAAATATTTAATCAAGTATTACATATGAAGTGTGTGATTTTTGCGCTACTAGTGGCACCAAAAATAATTGCAAAAATCATGACTGTTTAAGATAAATTTCAAGAAGAATGTTCTTAAGTGCAAATCTTAAGAACACGCTTATTTTCTTAATAATGTCTTTTTATTTTTTTCTTAAGAAGAAAAAGGTATGCTTTGGTGTTATCTGATTGTATTGCGGTTCTTGACAAAGACTGGCTGGTAAACTCAAACACATAGTATTTTCATTTTTAATGCATTGTATTGATAGTTATTTTTTTTAAAAATGTCTGTTGCATTCATTTGCGCTCCATCTTTCTTGCACTGTGTATGGCTGCTTTCATATGTGCTGAATGCTGCCGAAAGTTAAGTCATAATTATACAGGTACATTTAAAAAAACAGGGTCCCGATTTGACTAGTCAGTGAGTTGTTATATAATGCTATCTTCGAATTCACCAGAAAGTCACATAATCATCGAAACTTGATCGTTTACATTATTTATCATTACTAAAGCACATCCCTATATGATATGTATTATTCTGTACTGTATGTAGGTAGTGCAATGCTGTAATGCTTAATCACAACAGTTAACTTCTGGGGCAAGTTGGAGGTTATCCGAACTTTAGAAGGTTATTTACAATTATTTAAAAAAAGAAAATCTTAGGAACAGTTCCCAACAATAGCAGTTTATTTTTTTGTTTTGTTTTGTTTATTCTTAAGAATGTTTAGTGAATCCGTGGTCGGAAAAATACATTTCTTAACCTACTGTCAATTCCAAGAAGTTTTTAAGAATGTTCCTAAGTGCAATTCTCAAAAAAAAAAAAAAAAAAAAAACTTAAGCAGTTCTCAAATATTTTCTTTAAAAAAAAAAAAAAAAAAAAAGAAAGAACAGAAAAAAAAAATCCTTTTTGTGACAGGCTTTGTGTTTGTATGTCTGTTCTTTTAGAAAACTCGCTAATGAAAAATTAGTTTGAAACAACCCAGTAAATGTATTTAACATCTTACCTTTGGGGATTTAAGACAAGTTGGAATTTTTTTATCTTTAAGAACTCATTTACAATGATTTTAAAGAATATTTTTATAAAATTTTCTTAAGTTTTGTCATAAGAACAATCTTGAAAAACAGATAAGAACTTTCTTAAAGGGATAGTTCACCTGAAAATTAAAAAAAAGTTGATGGACCTCATTGACTTCCATAATATCAAGGGGAGAAAAAATAGTATAAAAGTCAATGGCATCCATCAACTATTTGATAACCAACATTCTTCAAAAAAATTTTTTTGTGTGTTCAACAGAAGAAAGGAATTCATACAGGTTCGCATAAACTTGAGTGTTCAGTAAATGATGACAGAATTTGCATTTTTTGGGTGAACTATCCCTTTAAGAAGTATTTTGGGAGTATAAAATATACACAGCTTGCCTTTTTTCTTAAGTAAGAAAAAAAATAGCAGTAAAGAAGAATTTAATTCTTAAGAATGTTTTTTAAATCCAGCCCCTGACAAACGGGGAAGTCGTGGCCTAATGGTTAGAGAGTTTGACTCCTAACCATAAGGTTGTGGGTTTGAGTCTCGGGCCGGCAATACCACGACTGAGGTGTCCTTGAGCAAGGCACCGAACCCCCAACTGCTCCCCGGGTGCCGCAGCGTAAATGGCTGCCCACTGCTCTGGGTGTGTGTTCACGGTGTGTGTGTGTTCACTGCTGTGTGTGTGCACTTTGGATGGGTTAAATGCAGATAGTGTTGCTTTCGTCAACGAAAATTATGACTAAATATCATCGTCAACGAACCTTTATAACGTGACGAAAATGAGACGAGACGCAATGTAAATGCTGGTCATGTGACGATGACTATAATTAAATGTATAATGCAATATTGTTGATGAATAAAAACGAGATTAAATGTGGTTTACAAAATAAAAACTATGCTAAAATGTCTCTTCATTTTCGTTGACCAAAACGAGATGAAACAAAATGTTTTAACGTTAGTTCGTCTCATTTAGTCGCGTTATTATTATTATTATTTTGCAGTATTTCTGTTGCCTGTGTCTTACTTCAGTGCTGCATCAGGTCACACTGCGCAGTATACTTCTAGGTACTAGTACTATATTGACTGGGTTAAATAGAATTGCATTACTAAAAAGAGACTAAAATACCATTTTCATTGACTAAAACTAGACTAAATTGTCATCAGTTTTCGTCGACCAAAACTAGACTAGACTAAAAAGAGTATGAACGTGACTAATAAAAACTAAAATGACTGCTTCACACAAAGACTAGACTAAAACTAAAATTAAAACAGGCCGCCAAAAACACTAAATGCTGAGCACAAATTCTGAGTATGGGCACTATACTTGGCTGTATGTCACGTCACTCCCTTTAAACAGAAACCTGGAGCAGAAATGACACACTTCACATGAGGTTTAATCAGTGACACACATGAAGTAAAATTACCTCCTTCCTCTCTTCTGCTCTTGCAATCCTTTTGTAGGGTGTTTTGGCTTCCTCTTCTTTGAAAGTCGTTGTTTTTATTGTGAAAGCATCTAGGTTTGCACAGATCTGTAATGAATCAAAATAATGAGACATACTACTGACATACTACACAGTTCCAGTTTAGACAAGGCTAACAGATAAACTGTGAAATGATCAATAGCATCGCACATCCTTGGACTTGAACTGACCTTGAATGACTAAATAGCAAAACATTTGTTTTGTCTATATATTGTCATTGAATTTCAGTTAGAATCACTTTTTGACTCGTTTAGTAAAAATATCCATTTGATTGTGAATCAGACTACATTGGTTGTGCTGTACAGTGTTTGTTGTTTGCATTTTTGTTGTTCCACTTCAAATGCACATACATTTAAAGATCTGTTAATGTCTTGAAATTATTTTTTATTTAATTTTATTTTTTTAAGGAAACCCTATCTTAACCCTATTTTCTGACCTAGGAATCAAATGCAAATGAGTTTCTCTTGGCACTTTGGTGCTGTTGTCATAAAGATTCATGGTGAAGCAGGCCAGCAGAGTAATAATGTGATGCAGGGTCCTGACTGGAGAAGCATGAAAGGCATGCGGAGGTTTATAGCTGCCTTCAGCACAGGGGCTGCGTGGAACATTGGAAACAGCTTTGCGATGGAGAAAACATTAAGAGATGTGGGAGAGGTGGGTGGGTGTGTGTGTGGAAAAGATTAGAGAAAAACGCTTAGGAAGGTTTTTTTTTTTTTTTTTTTTTGGTGAAGCAGAATCTGGAATTTGTACATTTTACAGTGTGTGTTTTGAAAACGTGTGTGCATTCGCTAACATGTGGATTTGCTCAGCTTTGTTCTCATAGCATGTGACATGCACATTGCTGTAGGCATGGGAATTGTAAAGACTTTAACAATTTGCTTCCACTTAATCATTTCAGCTCCTTTAAAATTCCATTCAAGAACTAAAGGCTGGAATACACTACATGACTTTTAAGATCTGAACAGTTTTTAAAACACTAGACATCATTATTACTGACTTTGTAAATAGTCACAGAGGAAAAACTGGCTATCATACACTAATAAATGGCTGAGGATCACACACTACCAGACTTTCAAGTCGTTCCCATCACAACAAGCTCATGCAGAAATATGTGTGCTAGGAGACACATGACAATTGAAAACAATGTATGTTCTAAAACCGGCTGAAAATGTCAAACGTGTTTGATATCCTCTGACTGGATAGAATCAGAGTCTGAAGCTTATAAATTAGGAGTCTGATCATCATACACCTGATTTTCTCAAATCTGCAGACTTGATCTGAGTTTGTGTAACTAGCGCCAGCCTCTGCAGACTGTAAATTGGAGCCAAAAGTCATGCAATGTATTCCAGACTTTAGGTTCTTGTAGTACTTTTAAGGAAAGTACGAACAATACCATAACAATGCTTGTACAGTGTTTAGTTATCTTAATGTTAATTTCAACATTTACTTGTACTCAGTTAATGCACTGTGAACTAACATGAATATTTTATTAACTAACATTAACAAAGGTTAATGCTGTCAAATAATATGCTTAATAATACAATGCTTTATAATAAGGTCTCAATTATTAGCATTAGTTAACATGAACTAACAATGAACAACATATTATATTGTTCATTGTTAGTTCATGTTAAATAATGCTAATAATTGAGACCTTATTATAAAGCATTACTCATTTTTTAAATGTTTTTCAGACATTTCTTTTGCTCACCATTTATTTGATTAAAAATACAGAAAAAAAAACATATAACATATTTTCTGTTGGAATATGTTATAAATTTAAATTATTCCCGCGATGCAAAGCTGAATTTTCAGCATCATTACTCCAGTCTTCAGTGTCACATGATCCTTCGGAAATCATTCTAATATTATTATCAATGTTGAAAACTGCTTCATATTTTTTGTGGAAACTGTGATGCATTTTTTCCAGGATTAATAGAGAGTTCAAAGCATTTGTTTGGGACAGAAATCTTTTGAAATATTATAAATGTCTTTACTCTCACTTTTGACTTAATGCGTCCTTGCTGTCTTCTGTGCAATAGAAAGATGTGTTGCTTGCAATATCACAACTCAGATAACATGTTTGGTCTTTGCTGTATCACTGTAGACTACCAGAACAGCGCAGAAGCTGAAGAAGCACTGTTGATATTACCTGGAGAATGTGTTCCTCTGCCATCTGCTGGTTCATGGCTCCTCCCACACCAGGTGAGGCCGTCAGACCCAGAATCTGAGGGAGCGGAACTGGACTCTTCTCCTGCTTCTTCAGGAGCTGGTTCTTGTGTTTTTGACTTAGGTAGCGAATCATGATGTGGTTATACACACCGCCCTTCTTCGTGTGGTGGCATTCGTCAATAACCATCAGAGTGAACTCTGCAAGTATATAGGAATTGAATCAGAATGGAAAATCAGAATTTATTCAGTTCAGCGTCTACTTACCATAGATACAGGAAAATAATCTTAATATTTTAATATTTAAAATGATTAATAACTTTCTAGTGCATTATATCTTTACATTGGATTTAATTTAATTTTATTGTTTGATTCCAAGTTTAATGTGAATAAATGTACAGGATACTACATGCAAAACCTTTTTTTTTTTCATGCACTGGTCAATTTTTAGATTTTGGTCTATTTCCCTTTCATAAAGTCGTCTTTCAAACTAGTAGAAAGAAAACATTAAAAAGAAACACTTTTATTACACCTTATCTGTTTGTTTCTGTAGATTTCAATTACAATGCATATCTTTAAAAGTGCATTTTCTCAAAATTAATTAATTTATTTTTTTCTAATTTTGAGTCTGAAATCTCCACTTCAGCAGCACTTGCATACTGTACACCCAAATTTACAGTTTTATTCTTATCTGTATTATGAAGGTTTCTACAAAGGGGCTTGTTCAAATATAAATCACCTGATTTTATATAACAATTTATTATGGTGAATTTGTTTTCGGACTGTTGACAGTATTTTCTAATTTATAGAGTGATTAATGGAGTGATTACCTTTAACTCTAGTATGTACAAAATGAAGCAAGAATTATGAACCTGGATTTGTCTAATGTCTTTCTGTTCTGGAAATGCATGCAAATTAGTTCACATTTGGGTAGATAATGCTTTATTTGCATATTTAAACATTCAAAAAAATCAACTGTGGAAAGTATAGTGATAACCTATTAGTTAATTTTTACCCTATTCACCTTGCAGTGTCTTATCTTAAAGGGATAGTTCACCCAAAAATTAATCATTAACTTATTCTAATTCTAGGACCCTATGAATCCACAAAAAAAAAAGAAAAAAAAAAGGAATTTACTGTACAACACAGAATGTCACGGAATTTGCCAAATTTTGGATGAATAAAAATAGTATTTAAACATTAATCCTGTATGTTCTGCGTGTTTCTGTGTGAATGAATGGCGCAGACGTACTGTACTCAATATATGAACACATGAACATTTCCTCTAGAACTGCTCTGAGAGTCACTTCATGAGCATTTTACCATTTCTTTTGAGAAAAAACTATCATATCATATACAAACAGAAACGTAAAGGCCTTCACAGCAACCCTTCAAAATAAAAGTTTGGTTTAACTTTAAGAAACTGTGACAGAAATATATTACTTAATTTAATGATAGTAGTACTACTACTACTACTAATAAAATTATTATTAAACATTATTTTCAAGGATTATTTGCAAGAAAAATTATTTACCAAAATTTATTTACCAGAAAAATGTAAATACACATCACAGTATTTCTGAAAAATAAAGAAAATAATAATAATAATAATAATAATAATAATAATAATAATAATAAATATTTTTTTTTACTTTTGATTATTAACATTTAATGAAACCATTAAAATGGAATCCAGAAAATTAATGGAAAACACAGAATTTGGTAAAAATAAAACTGAATATGAGAGAGAAAAAAAGTTTTTTTGATAGGGCCTTAAAAATTTACTTTTTGTTAAACTTTTAATAAAGTACTGTTAAATTGTGTAAAGTTTTAAATTAATTAGACATGTTTTTGGTACATATTTTTAATGTAACCATTAAAAAAAGAGTCTAGAAAATTGTAAACTGAATAAACCGGAATTAAAAAAAATGTCCCTATAATGCTTCAAAACATAATTTTTGGGTGAGCTATCCCTTTATTTGCAGTTATTTTTATGACAATTAATCACCAGCCGACTGTCTACATGAAACACGTTAATAATACACTGTTCATAGTCCTTACACGCAAATTCCATCATTTTTTTTCTAGCATGTGTTTCTAATCAACAAAAGCGGGTGCTGTAAACCTCCAGTCCACTCTCACCGGCTCAGTTTACAGGCGTTTTTGTGCCGCCTTCTGGCATTCCCAGGGGTCTCTAGGGGGAAAAAAAGGTAGTCTGCATTTCACACACTGACAGAGAGGCGGTGGGTGATGGGGCCATGTTTTACAAATCAGACTTTAAAGGTGCTGCCTGTTTGGCCCCTCAGGGCTGGAGTGGGAGATGAAATGGAACTCAAACTCTGAAACTGACAGCAAATCTCCACTGAATTTGATCAGCCAGACATGTGGACGGAAAAAAGGGTTTAAGAGTAAAACGAGGGGAGGGGGGGCAACAAACAGCATATGCCACAGAGGAGGAATCCCACCTTGCGGCGGACGCTGCCAGAGAGACTCACAAGAGAGCCGAAACTGCCAGCAAAGACTGATGGGAAAACACTGTCACATGAAACCTCAGAGGAGGAGCTCCGGTCTCCTTTCAACGTCTAACAGAGGCTGAACCCATTTGACTGGACTCTGCCTCTTTGAGAGTGTTGAAATGATTGTTTGATCATTTCGAGGGAAGGAAAATGTGACCTACGTGATAATTTGATCCCGTCCTCATCACCGTTCTTGGCTTTGGCCAAAGAGTTTTCCAGAATCTGTGCTGTGCAGATGATGATGTCATTTTGCTCGATGATTTGTGGGAAGGAGATTTTGAGCTGCGAGGCTCCGCTGACCCGCTCCACTGAGTACTGGTGCTTTAGAAACCGCCCGAACTCGGCCTTGTAGTGCTGCTCGACCAGGGGAACCTGCAAAGAAATCATAAAACATTATTACATGATTTCAGAGAAGTTGCAAGACTTTTCTGGTTGGTCGCATGGCATTTTTTTGTGATCATATCACTGAAGTGCTGAGTTGTATGTTTGCACCACACTTCTGCTGATAAGGATCTTTTTAATAAGTTCAAGACATGATTCAGCAGGACAAAAAGCCCCTCCACTGCTACAGCAAACACTTGAAATCATCAGGTTTCTATTATTTTTTTCTTTTTCAGAGACCTAAAAGCCTCTAGCTCAGTACTTGCTGAACTAATCAGTCTGGGCAGTAAAGATTGTTATTACTCAAAAGTTGCTTGGTTATAGCTCAGAAGAATAAGAATAAACACAAATGAGTCAATTGTTGAAAAAGTGAGAGCTCATCTTAAAATTATTGTAGAAACCAAAATCATTTGGCCTTGTAAAAATTTGATGAGATTTTTTTTGAGTTTTAATCAAATAAATAAATAAATAAAAATCGATATAAATATTTATTTTAATAAATAAGATATTAAAATAAATAATGTACAGCTACCAAGATTATGTTGCCTTGTAAGAATTTAATGAGAAAAGTATTTTTTATAGAATGTAGAGTTTTTAATAAAATATAATCAATATAAACATTTTTTAACAAATAAAATGAGTAAAATCAATAAAAAAAAGTATTTTAATAAATAAAAGTATTTGATATATACCAAGATTATTTTGCCTTGTAAGAATTTGATGAGAAATGTTTGTTAAATATAAATTTAAATAAATGCAAATATTTAAATGAAGACTTTAATGATTCCAGTGTCATTTGGTTTTAATAAAATAAATAAGATCAATATAAATATTTGTTTTTGACTGATACCAAGATCATTTGGTCCTGTAAGAATTTGATGAAACATGTTTGGCGTTTAACAAAAAAAAAAAAAAAAAAAATTAAATAATAAAAAATTTAACCAAAATGAATCAGAGAATGTCTTGTACTTTATTCTTAATTAATACTGCAATTTAAATTATTATTAATACTTTTTTACTGTTTATAATATTGCCACTATTATATGTATATGTTTATTTGCAGTAAATAGACGGCTGTGCTGCACCTTGTTGACCAAAACAACAACTTTCCCCGGTTGTCCCATCTGCTTCTTCCTCTCCAAATGTTTCTTAGTGATATACACAGCAACTCTGGTTTTCCCACTTCCTGTAGGGAGGCAGATGATGATGTTCTTTTCCTCCAGAGCTGGTCTCGCCACCTCCATCTGATAGTCACGCAGTACAATATCCCTCTTACTTTCCTCTGAGGAAGGAAGAGAGATGATCCTGTAATTAGACAGTTGTGTTTGCCTGCAGCATCAGTGCAGAGGAGGTCATGTGTGTCTGGATGGTTCAGCTAATGCAATTACAGCTGTGTTTTCTTTATGCCCTGCTAGTCAGAATAACATTATGATGTCACCCACTCTAAAGCTCATGCAGACTGTCTGTAAGCCTGCTGTGAGTCTCACAAAACCTGTGAAGAACATGTATATGCAATATTTACCCTCAAAATCAAAAGAAAAAACGTTTTTTTATTTTTTTTTATGAAATAGTCAATTTTTAGTTTAGTTTTATTTTTTGCTTATTACCGTAACTGTGATGTGAGGAAAAATATTGCACATTTATTTTTTATTTTATATAATAATTTATTATTATATAAAATAAATTATTTATTTATTCTTTTATTTACATTTATTTATTCACACGTATTTATTATTTTATCTAATAATTATATAATTTTGTATTATGCAATTATTTTATTAAAAAAGCGTGTGAATGCACAGTGGTCTTTATTGTACTGCTTCTATTTCTTAATTTAAAAAAAATCAATTACATTATTAAAGCATTACAGTACTAAGAATTTAATAAGAATCTGTTTTTGGGAAATTAATATAGATACAAATACTTTATATTTATTTTATAAAATGCTTATATATATATATATATATATATTATATATATATATATATATATATATATATATATATATATATATATATATATAAAAAACATTTTTTATTAAAAAAATATATATTTTACACTATTTTATATTTAAGTGTTTTTTTCTTGATGTGAAAACATTGTGCTCTGCCAATATTAAATATTTGTTTAGTTTGTCATTTATGCTTACATTTTAACAAATGTAAAAGTATTACATTTTTAAAGCATTACTGTATTAAGAATCTAATGAAAATCAGCTTTGAAAATAATTATTATTATTAAAACTTAAAATTAAAATGTCCTGATGCATTAATTAATTGTAAATGTTTAATTGTCCAGAATATATCATCACAGTGCAAATATATAATATAAAATATTTTAGATGTGTTTTTAAATAAAATATTATTTTACAATAAAATATATTTTAAAATATTTGATTAATTTGTGAAGTATTTTATGAAGAAGTTTGTTTCATAAAAAAATATATATAAAATAAAAAAAAAAAATCTAGTAGGAATCAGCTTTGAGAAAAAATCAGAACGACTGAAAACAACATCCCATATTTTTCTTTTGATTGTGATGAAATGTGACCAGGATACGTTTTTGTGAGATTCCCAGTGTAAAAATAATTTTATAGCCTCTAGCTCTCCAGTACTATTTAGACCATCGAAAGTGTAAATTCCACATGATCTAAACACAAGGACACAGATTCCTCACTGAGGACTATTTGAGTGCATCTTCACATCTGTAAATGGTTACATTTACAGAAAGGCAAAATTCAAAATAGGGTTTATCCCAAAAAGATGCAAACTAAGACTGTGCGTTTGGCAGAGGACAGATGAGCTGCTGAAGCAGGGCTGTGTGGTTTCATTCCCGGGGCTTCATGTGGAAACTTAATGTTCTCTGCCAGTATGACACATTTGTTTAGTCTGTCAGCATCATCAGTCCAATTACAGAGCTTTAAACTTCAGAAGCGAATGAAGCTCAAAGAGTTTCTCAGTTTTTAGATCTAAAACCCAGAGGATAATTTATCATGTCATTTTGAAAGGCTTTTTAGAAAAGTGGTTTTCAATTTATGAGTAAAACAGAGTCTGTGTTTAATATTACTTGAGACACTTGAATGTTGTGAATTTTGTGCTTTGCAAATGTATAGCTGTTCAGATTATAATCCAAAAGCCCAGATTATTTTTTATATTTATATAATATATATATTTATATATTTTTGAAATATTACTTTTATTTTAAAAGCAATTAAACAAAAATTTATAAATGCTCTGCAATTGTATATTATTTAAATTGTAAAGTTTTTATACACCATGGTGATATATGCTGTACTGCATAACATTTGTAAAAAAATAAATAAATTAAATAATATATTTTTATAAATAAAGCCTATTTTAAGACTTTTTACAATATGACTTTTATTTAATAACTGATAAGAAGCACCCTTTTATTTTAAGAAAAATGTATATTATATATACATACATATATATATATATATATATATAATATATATATATCTATATATATATATATATATATATATATATATATATATATATATATACATATATACATATATATATATACATATATATATATATAGATATATTATATATATATATATATATATATATATTAAAGTATATACCATGGTGGTATGTATTGTACTGCCTTTAATTTGTACAGTATTTTATACAGTATTCATTGCAGTATTTTAGGGGATAAATGGGCTTAATTGTCATTAAAATGATGCAAAGAAAATCTTTAAACTCAAAGCATTGTTTCTTCAAGTAACGTTGACCACAGTCCTTAAAAAAAAAAAAATATCCGTAGGGAATTCATGGAATTAGTCTTCCACATTTGCTTAAAAATTTATGTTATGACTGAAGAGATTTCAGCATCAATGTATCTTTGGAATAAAATGTCTTAAACATTATGATTTTACTTTTAACACTACGCTTTAACGGTTACATTTCACATGCCATTGTGAATTATTGGAAAATAGCAAGCCATTTGATAAGTTCTGAACTTCCACTGAACTCTGTGTGTCCTTTTTTTCATCTAAAGACTCTCTCATTTATATAACAAAACATTTATTTGTCAAGGTTAAATCACATGCAAGCTCTAGGAAAGTGCCGTTTTAATAAAAGAGATCGAAAATGGTCATCATTCACAAAGGAATGCATTAAATTGTGGATCATATTGAATTCATCAGTCAATATTAAGTCAAGCTCGTAGGCAGAGCTGACCCTTTCCAACCTGACCGACTGATTTACGAAAAGGCCTTTAGTCTAAGGAATTCATTACACAAGAAGGAAACAAGGAAGCAACAAATCAGGTTCCCCAGGGTGAAATTTCATTGCTCAAAGGTTGTTCTTCGTTTTTTTTTTTTAACTTGAGACACTTAATGGATTTCTCAGTTTTGTTATTCTAGTATTTACATATCAACTTCTGTCTCTGATGTTTCTCCTAAAATTCCTTAGGAGAAAAAAAAAACAGGCACAAATGAGACAGTTGTTGACATATAGTGAGTGTTTAGAGCTGTAAAATAAATGTGGATAGCAGCTGGGAAGAATTTAAACATGCTTGTTCATGTTAAAGGAATAGTTCAGCCCAAAATGGAAATTTGTTGAAAATGTACTCACCCTCAGGCTATCCAAGATATAGATGTGTTTGTTTCTGCATGGGAATACATTTCTAGAAATGTAGCATTACATCACTTGCTCACCAATGGATGCTCTGCAGTGAATGGGTGCCGTCAGAATGAGAGTCCAAACAGCTGATAAAAACATCACAATAATCCACACCCCTCCAGTCCGTAATCATGTGAAGCAAAAAGCTGCGTTTCCATCATTAAGGCATTTTTAACTTTAAAACATTGATTCTAAAGTCCTCTATCCATAATATTGTCTGAATCAGGAGAGAAATATGCACCAATAAAGCCCCATTTATAAGCAACAACATTTCAAAACAAATAAATGTGTGTGGATTTTGATGTGAGAGATGAGAGGGAAAGGAATTTTTCACTGGAGGAAGCATTATTATGGATTATGGACTCGCATGTGGTCGGAGGCAATGATTTAAAGTTAAAACCCCTTAAAGATGAATTTGTTTTTTACAAACATGCAGCTTTTGGCTTCACAAGTCATTAACTGATGGACTGGAGTGGTGTGGATTATTGTGTTGTTTTTATCAGCTGTTTGGACTCTCATTCTGACGGCACCCATTCACTGCAGAGGATCAGAGAAGAACAAGTGATGGACTAACTCAGCTGGATGACCTGAGGGTGAGAACATCTTAGGAAATTTTCATTTTTGGGTGAACGATTCCTTTAAGATTTTTATTGTAGACACTTTTGAAAGTGAAAGTTGTGACATTTGCCAAGTATGGTGACCCATACTCGGAATTGGTGCTCTGCATTTAACCCATCCAAGTGCACACACACAGCAGTGAGAAGTGAACACACCGTGAACACACACCCGGAGCAGTGGGCAGCTATATCCAGTGCCCCGGGAGCAACTGGGGGTTCAGTGCCTTGCTCAAGGGCACTTCAGCCGTGGGTATTGAGGGTGGAAGAGAGCGCTATTCATTCACTCCCTTCCACTTACAACTCCTGCCAGCACCGAGACTCCAACCTGCAACCTTCGGGTTACAAGTCCAAATCTATAACCATTAGGCCACAGCAGCCCCTGCATGTGAATTTTACTGGTCTTGGAAATCTGCCACAGTGGTTTTCTGAATGGATGTTGGTTGGTGCGACTCATTTTTTACGTGCTAACAGGAAACTCAGGAGTGTTTATAATTCACTGACAATATGACATTCCTAGAGAAGTCATCAGTCTGGACGAGCTGTTTATGAGCATGTGCAATCGCTGGAGGTTATGTTAACTGCACTTTTGGCAGTAGGATAGAATGCACTAAACAAATAATTGAAATGTGGTCGACAGCACGTGCATCCGGGAATTCCTCAGCTGAGGATGTCCTGAAAGAAACACCTGAAGTGGTTAGCAAGTGATTGAATCCATGCATGAGCTTTGAGTTTTGTCCTTAAAATTAACATTAGCAGTTAATATGCTAGCAATGTCATGATTTAAATGCATATTTTATTTACCATTGCATTAACTAAAAACTGCCTTTTTAACTCTTTTATTCACGTCTCTTGTGTCTAGAGAGCATTATGCAAACAATTTTTGGGTTTTACAGAAACTCACAAATCCATCTTTCTTCATTTCAAACACTTCCTCTCTCTTCTGCTGACCATGACGACCCGTTCGTGATCACTTCAATATGCACTCAGACTCAGTCTCAATCTAGCAGCAGGGCTCGGTCTGGAAAAGCGTCTTTTCTGAAAATATTCCCTGGATTTGACAATGATTTAGCACTTTATTGAGGAGATGGGACGGGTAAACTTTGTGCGCTAACAGAACCACTGAGAATCCAACTGCTGAACACAACTAAGCCATTCTTTTCCATATGTTACATAATGATAACTCTATGAAAATAATTTCCTGACGGTTAATTGCTCGCAGGAACATTTCTCAAGCAAAGGCTGGATTATGGGTCATTAGATGTATTGCACAAAAGAGTGAACACTGAAGCTGAAATGTCAAAGGGTTAAGAGATTTAGTGTCTTATTTCCTTTCATACAATGAACTGGACAATGAATTACTGAATGTACAATTAAAGGACTTGACCGCTATTAAAGCAGAGTTAATGTTCATAACACTGGGGTTATATGGCCCTTAATTCAACTACAAATTGGTTCACTTTTTGACCAATGGATTTCCATGACTTTTCCAGATGTATGTGATTGTTGGATAACAATATTGGGCAAAATTCATAATTTTGAATTTGATTAATTTTACTTTTATTTATTTATTTGACTTTTTCATGTATTTATTGTTCTTTATTTTAATTTAATTTAATGTATACTAATTACAGTAATTGCAAGTTTCTATAACGGGCAATTTGTTTATTTATACTCAGAAACTGAGTTGCAATTTAAAGGACAATTCTTAATTCAAATCTCGGTAAATGGCACACAACCCTCCCGGATAACAATTTTAAAAATATATATTTTTTAGAGATTGAATAAAGTAGTTCAGAGTTGGGCATAAATAGAAACTATACTGCAATTTGTAATATGATTAATGCTTTTTTGCATCTTTCACAGTACGCTAATTGCTGGGAATGGAGCAAACAACCAAGACCAGTGACTCCTGAATGTTTTGCAGATGGATGGACGTCACGTGACTGTACCTGACGGATCATCATCCTCTGTGAGATCTTCCTCCTCACCTTCTTTGTACATGTCGACCTCTGTGAGAGAATATATGTGCTGCGGTTAGTTTGGCTTGTGCCACAGAAGATTTAAAACACTGTATTTGATCTCTCACATTTTGCATTGCATTGCATGTGTTCGTCCAGGCTTTTGTGTATTTTTTTCCGATATAGATCAATCAGTCCAATAATGCAAAAAATAGCAGCTGATCATGTTCAGGGCTGGATTGTCTATTTGCCCAAGTGTATTACGACTTGTGAAAGGGCAAGCTTCAGATATTCACCTTCATTGTCAGCAGACGTACACAGACCGCCGCTGCTGTCCACACTGCTGTCCAGATCCTCCGACAGAAGCGAGCTGTTTGCTGAGAGAACGGGAGGGAGAACCGGCATAGTCTCCGAACATGACTGTTCACCCTCCTCAACAGTCTTGACTGACACGGCCTCTGAAACACACACAGGTGATCAATACAGTTAAATTCACAGGAACTCTCTTTATGCATAATAACTTTGCACAGAATATCTGTCACTGAATTATGGTCAAAACCAAACTGCATAACAGCACGTTTCTACTGAGCATCATCTGTCACTGGAAATCGAGAAATGTTTTCTTAAAAAGCAGCAACAAATAGCTTGACCAGTGTAGTCTGATTCATGAATGTAACACTCAGATTCATGTTGTTGTTGTTTTTTTCTCAGTTTGATACGCTCTAAAACTTGAGGCCTGTTCACAGCAACAATGATAACTATAATGATAACTACTGTATATTAAGTGTCCACATCAATGCACAATAACGTTCTGTTTATTGTGCTTTTTTTTGTCATCTGTCCCTTTAAATGCTCGAGCTCATTAAAGTAGAGTGGATTCTGATTGGCTGTCAATGTTTTTATTGTTCATCAGATGGAAAAAAAAATGTGAAAATGATTCCAGTGATATTCTGTGTATTGTTATTGTTACAGTTGTGTTGTGGATTTATTTTACATTTATTTACATTTAAGAATAATTTTAAAAATTATATCAATATTGTTATAGTTACAGTTATTGGTGTTAATGGGCCTTTACTAAATTGCAAAAAAAAAAAAAAAAAAAACTTTTTTATTGTGTACTTTACAAGAGAACATTAACAACATATAGTACTTTTTAGTATAGTACAAGTTTGGGGTCGGTAAGATATTTAATGTTTTTGAAAGAAGTCTTGTATTCTCACAAAGGCTTTATTTATTAGATTAAAATTACAATAAAAACAGTAATATTGTGAAATATCATTACAGTTTAAAATAACTGGTTTCTTTTTTAATATACTGTAAAATGTAATTTATTCCTGTGATCAAAGCTGAATTTTCAGCATCATTTTCAGTCTTCAGTGTCCCATGATCCTTCAGAAATCATTCTAATATACTGATTTCTGATTATTATCAGTGTTGCTTAATATTTTTGTGACAACCATGGTACATTTTTTTTTCAGGGTTCTTTGATGAATTCTTGCTGAAATAAAGTAGTTTCTTACTGACCCTCAACTTTTAAACAGTATTTTTGTATTATTGTTATTATTGTTTTGTAAATGCCACAGGATTTGCAAAGAAAACATAATAATGTTACGGTAGCTCCAATAACTGTTCGTCAAAAGTACCAAAAAAATATTAAGGAAGTGAAATTAAGTGGATTTCCCATTCTTAGTTCCCCAGTAGATATACAGTACGTAATGTTTCTTAAGAAAATTTGAATCATATTCTGTTAAATCAATCTCAAGAGGATCATCTTTTGTAAGAGCTGGTTTGTTCTCATGTTTACAGAAACTAACAGTGGGGTATCCAGTCTAAACAAAGGAGTGATGTTTGACCTCTGCTGGATTTCTGTTTCCAACTCCTGTTTTTCTAAGAGGGCCTGTGGCAGCTCAATAGACTTATTCATCAGTGGCTGGAGATGATTTGTGTAGGAAGCGTTAGTCTTGCGTACGAGCCTCACCGTCCTCGTTGCACGGCTCTCCCCGCAGCTCACGCACCAGGTCATGGTGCTCCGTATCCTCCAGAGCCTGAAGGAATTTGGAAAACCAGCCAGCTTCGTTTTTCACCAGCCTTTTGAGGAGCAGCCGAGCGCCACCTATGTTCCCTTGATTCTCAGTGAGCTTCATAATCTGCCGGAGTAATAATGAACAAATAGTTTGTGCATTTAATATGACAGACACGTGGCAAGAACAGACAGACAGACACTGACAGACACTAGAGAGACAGACGGACAAAGAGGCACACAGGCAGGTCAGTCGAACTCAATATGGGTCATTCGTGATATGCAGAATGATTCGAACTTTCTATAAAAGGCTATTTTCAGAAATAGTCCTTTATTCAAGCTCAGACACTTCACCTTAATTAATAATAATAATTATTAATTTATAATAATAGATGAATATTAAATAAATGATTATATATAAATATTATAAATATAAATACAGTATATGTGACCCTGTCTGTGAAATCCAGGCTAAAGTCTCAAAATCTAAATATGAGATAACATGCATCAAAGTTTGATTTCAATCATTAATTTCACTATGATTTCAATCTTTGATGTGGCTTTACTGTACTTACACTTACTTTCTTACTTGACATGGCCTCACTCAGTCAATATTAAAGATATAATGGTTATATTTTAACAGAACGTTCTACATCTTTATGAAGGATGATTTTATGTAGAAAACAGTAAATCACAAAACAGCAGGGTCACATATATTAATAAGAATCATTATTATCATCATTATTATTAGTATTAGTAGTAGTATATTGTAACGTATAACAATATATTAATTATTACTAGTATTACTTGTATATTAAATATGCAATAGTCATTATTAATATGATTATTAGTAGTAGGCTATTATATGCATACATGATAATAAGAATCTAAATAATAATAATAATCGTTATTATTATTGTATTGCATTTAATATAATTGCACTACTAATAACATTTTCTTAAACTGTGAGTTTAATATTTTGTATGTCAGACAGATTAGTAACTCAAATCCACAAATTATTGCACCATCTGTATCTGTTTGGTCTATAGCTCCCTCTACTGATGATAATGATTTTTACATAACTATCTATATCTTGTCTATCGTTCTATTTGCTTTTTGTCGGAAATTTTAGTGTTTAATATTTAAATTATTTAACACACAATGTGCATGTTCTCTGATTTCGAGTGGTCATATGACATGCATGTAAACATTTTTTTATAACCCTCAGTTTTTATTTTTAAAGTTATTTATTTTACAAAAAAAAAATAATAATAATAAAAAAAAATAGACTATTTATATATTTTTCTTGTTTTATTATTCTTATTAATGATTAGCTTTCACCAACCCACGGACCCCCGGTTTGGGACTCCTAATCTGATAAGAGGGTGTGTTACTGACATTCTCCTGGTCCTCCAGCGTCAGGAGCCCCAGCGCGCGGCAGTGCGCGCACACGTCTCCGGTCTTCATGCTGACCAGCGTGAGCTGCAGGAGGTCGATCAGCCGGACGCAGCTGTCGTTCTCGGCCTCTTCCGTGGGCTCCGGTGGGCTGTTCAACACGTACTTCGCAGCATGTCTGCAGCCGACAGTTTCCAGCGCGGCGATCAGCTCCCTCGACCATCCTCGTGCGTAGTTTTTAGAGTGAATAATCTCGTCAATCAGAAACGCCGCGGCGTTTATGTCCCCCTCCTCGCGAAATTTGGCTTTAATCCGGTCCTTTCGATCCGGTTCGAGGAAATGCAGCAGATCCAGAAGTGGCTCGACCTGAATGAGCCTCTTCAGTCTGTCCCTGAAGCAGCCGAGCACATGACGCGTCTCCGCGTCCTGATCGCAGCTCATTTTGATCAGATATCTCTGGAAAGATCCGTCAGAAGTTCCGCCGGAGTTCACCGAGCCCCGTTTATAAATCCCGGAGTCAATTTCCCCGGACTTGTTTACTGTCGGTTTCGTTTCTCGTCTTGGTTTTCAAACGTAATCAGTCAGATATGCGACGCGTCTTGCTAACATTGTCAATATTATATAGCCTAGATCCAAATAAATGAAGAAAAACATATTTATCGAAATATATTTACTAGGCCTGTTGATAGAACGACAGCTTCGCGGCAATATAAAAATATGAACACTTTTCCAAATAACAAATAAACACTAGATAGAGACAGAATACATTATGCCAAACCAATATAATATAATATAATATAATATAATATAATATAATATAATATAATATAATATAATATAATATAATATCAGTAATTAAATTAATATAATATAAAATTATTTTTGAATATTGGTTGATTATGTAATGCATAAAATGTTATTTTATTAAAAAACATTAAATCTTTATACTGTAAAAATGTTTCAAAGTTGTAAATAAAGATTATTGGCGTACATTTTACAAGAAAATACAATATTAGTCTCTCTACTTCGACATTTCAAGTTCAGTTTAATTTTAGTTCTATAAAAGGATATGTTCAGAAATATGGTCTGTTTGAGCTCAGACACTTTATTTATTAATTTAATAATAATAATAATTGCTGTTAATATAATAATTTTTTGAATGTGATTGGTTCAGAAATATGGTCTGTTTGAGCTCAGACACTTTATTTATTAATTTAATACAATCAAAGGGTTGTGATTCGAGTCTCGGGCCGGCAGGAATTGTGGGTGGGGGGAGTGCATGTACAGTTCTCTTCCACCTTCAATACCATGACTTAGGTGCCCTTGAGAAAAGGCATCGAACCCCCAACTGCTCTGTTCACCTAAATATGGCTGCCCACTGCTCCGGGTGTGTGTCACAGTGTGTGTGTGTTCACTGCCTGTGTGTGTGCACTTCGGATGGGTTAAATGCAGAGCACGAATTCTGAGTATGGGTCACCATACTTGGCTGAATGTCACGTCACTTTCACTTTCACTTTCACTTTCAATCTGGAATAGTAAGAATTTTTATTTATTTTGTAAGTACCCTAAGCTGTAATTTAACTTTTTTTTTTTTTTCAAAGTCATAAACAAAAAGATTATTTCATTATGTTTTAAAAAGATGATTGGAGTACATTTTACAAGAAAATACAATATTAGTCTCTCTACTTCAACATTTCAAGTTTAATTCTAGTTCTGTGTACAGAGGTCCGTTTGAGCTCAGACACTTTATTAATTTGATAATAATAGTAAAATAATTGTTATTAATATATTTTTTTTTATGTGAATCTTTTTTTTTTAAAAGTACACTATGCTGTAATTTGTATCTTTTTTTTTTTTTTTTCAAAGGCATAAACAAAAAGATTATTGCATGATGTTTTAAAATTTCAAATAAAATGACCTCATGGATCAGGCCATTTCTCATCAGTGTTGTTGTTGTTGTTAACCAAAACTAAAACTAATAGATAACATCGTTGTTAACTGAAATAAAACTGAAATAAAATAAATGATTCATTTTATATGAAAAGCTTCAAAACCTTAAATCAAATTTAGAAATGTTGCCTTGACAGCTATCTGAAATAAAGTAAGTTTAATATTGGAGTACTAAAATTACACAAATAAAACAAACTAATAAAAATGTCAAAGGCACATAAAAATACTGAAACTAAAATTAATAAATAGAAATAGCACTGCATATGGACAAGCAGGTGTTTATAGAAGTGCTGCTATTTTTGTTAGGTTTATTTTTCACTAGTGACCAGAAAATGTCTTACTCATGATTATTAATTTTATGTTTAAGTGCTTCCTTCTTAAAAATACATTTTGACTCATCAAACAGCCACAGGAACAACAGTGAGTGCAAAATTGATATGCATTTCTTTTATTCATATACTTCTTTATACAGTCAAAAGTAATTGCCTAAAGCAAATGCATCAAATATATATAATAAATAAATCTTTAAATAAGAGACATTCAAAACACCTGTAGAGTACTGCGGTGTATAAACTATACAGTGCAAACTATTAAAAAAGTGGAAACACTGGGATAAAAAGTGAAAGTGTTACGTGCAAACAGTTTTAAATATATGTCCAAATAAAAACGCCCCCTCTGCTTCTGGCAGTCTTAAATATTTGATTTTTTTTTTATGCAGCAAAACATGCTACATATAAATTAAAGATGGACAAATACATACACTCATACGCACTCACATTCATGCAGAGTTGGTAATATTTATTATAAGGGCATGGAGTCTTTAAAATAAAGTGCAGATATCATCCCTTTATGCAGAAATGAATGAAATTCCAGTGAGATTTAATGCATTTATCTGCAGATTTGATATTTGTTTGGATGTGGTGATGATTCAATTCACTAGATTACTTGTAATCCAAAATACAGTGACACATAAACATAAATTAAATCAAAGCTTTTACTTTGAAATCAAGCTGCAAAATCTTGGAAAGGTAATTTAAGAAAGTGTTTATTGCACTTAAAAACCTCCAGTATATTACTGGGTGTAAATATATATTTTAAAGTATAAACTAACTTTAAAGAAAAAAATTCAACGGATGCAAAAATGTCCCCTCAGATTATGAAGTTAGGCAGTGAATATTACAATCTTTTCAACACAACTCAGCAAATCAACCCTTTAGAGGAGAGTCATGAGTGTAAAGATCCAGTGTTTTTCATTATTGCTAGCAGGATGTGTGACAGAAGCTTCTCTAGATGAAATATTTGGAAAACAAAGTGATTTTGTTGTAAGATTTTGAATGAAGCCAGCATTATTGTTGCTTTTAACCAGAAGTTGACAAATGTATGAGATGTACTGAGAAATATTTTGTTATGCATATATATTCATAGCTACATATGAGACTAACATGTGCTTTGCAAACAGTGGCGTATCGCAAAACTGAGCAGTGACATCATACTCGAATGCTTGTGTTTGTGCTGCGCTACAATATTTTCTATGCATCTGTTTGAATGATAGTTGATAGTTTTGAGCGTCTATGATTCAGTATTTCCCACAGTTGTGACTCCAGTGTAAATAGAGTTCAGCTGCATTAAAAAGTATGTTTGTATTCCGTATTATTATTATTACATGTGAGGCCGTCTTGTACGCCAGCGCTTGCAAAGAAGCTGATCAGTGTCAGTGTTTTATGCCTTGCAGAGTTTGGTTCAAGCTAGCATGACCATGTGCAAATAAACCTAGTCGATTAGAGAGGAGTGCATTCAGTGATTAGCGCTGAAACATGCCGACATACAGTAAACCTGCTTCCCAATATGTTGCAGTAAACATGCAACACGTAAAACCTTCAGCCATGCATCTCTTTTCATTTAATAGAGGGGTATCATGTATGTACATGGCAGCTGATTAGGATTCCAAAAAATAAATAAATAAAAATTGCAAACAAAACAATATTTTGCTGCAGTGTGGTCCAAAACTCTGAGAGAACATTAAAAACCTTTTTTATTTAAATATGAAATTTTATGATGTAAAATGATTTTACATCATAATGAATAAAAATTCAATGTTGCAATTCAACTTTTCACTCAAATTGTTATACTGATTATATATATTTGCATTATTTTTCATGATTTTGTTAACTGATGTGTTAATGTTTTGTGTAACGTGATGTTTAATTCTAGTGAAAAATGTGCTAAATGGCAAAAAAATGATATAAATAAAAAATAATATAAATGAAAATATATAAATATTATAATTATAATAAGATAAATATAAATATAAACAATAATTTTCACTAGAGGGGTCCAAAACCCAAAGCACACTGAACATTTTAAATTTTCCATTTTTGAAATTTACATATGAAACTTTGATATAAAATGAATTTACTTCATAATGCACTGAATGAATAAAAAATAATATTTATATGTTTTTTTTTCTTGTGTATTGTGTATTTTGGTTTGTTACAGTTTGCCATGCTTGCATTTTTTTTAATAATATTGTCAACTGAAATGCTATTTTTGTCAAATGAATATATATTTTTTTATTTTTAAAAAAATATATTCAAAATATTTTGTATAGCATTCTGTATAACTGTAGTGAAAAACATTGTATTAAATTAGAATATAATTAATAAAATAAAATAGTGGACCACACTGTATATAATTACACAGGGTTCTGCAAATGGAAGTGTAAAATGTCATTATTATAATTAAGAATCATAATCATAAAACCGGGAAGAGATTCTGCCAGTATGATAAATTAACCATCATCAATGTCCTGAGTCTCACACCAGTGTAAAAGTGTTCAGAACACAGAATATGTGGAAATGTGTCCAAGACACTCCAAGAAATATCTTTAAGAGATTGACTTCCTGAAAATGGAAGTGTTGACCAGGAATCTGTTCCAGATCGTCCTCGACAGCATCAAGGAGCGTAACGCAGGAGAAGGAAGAGGAAGCAAATGTACAGGCGAGAGCCACTGGTGAATCCTAAGTCGCATTAGTGTTAAAGTTTTGCCCAATGCCTGCTTTAAAATGTCCTTTATGCTTCCAAGTAGGTCTGGAAGAGCCGTGGGACGTCCTGGACTTTCCCTGCAGTAGACGAGAGGGTCAGTGCAGTCCTGGATCAGACGGCGGTCTGTGGAGCTCCAGAGCTGCTGTGGTGTGCTGGACTGGAAGCAGGGATCTGGACTGCTGTCGTGTCAGAGGAAGAGTCTGGCTGTTTGTGAAGAGGTACGTGGCGCTAGAGTCCTGTGAGGACCGTGTCCCGTGGCTCTGCTGTGGGTTGGAGTCCATAAGGGCCAGACCTGACAGAGAGTCTTTGGGGTTATGATGGATGCTTGTCATGGCCAAAAAGTCAGCATTCTGTAAAAGAGGGATTATTACATTATTTATTAGTGATAATGGACATTTTGGATGTATACTTCAGTGTTGTGCATCATGATTGAAAATAAACATCTAGTCTCTGAAGTAACCAATATATCAACAAAGCAACTATTTTTTGTCTTTAGCACCAGAAGAAAAATATGGAAATCACACTATTAAGGATGTATCATATATATATATATATATAGTGTGTGTGTGTGTGTACATGTGTTATTTTAGTAAATATTTTTTTTTATTTTTATATTTTCAGTTATATATTGTTATATATTGTTTATATATATATATATTGAAGGTTTAGTATTTGTGTGTGTGTTTGTATATTTTTTCTTGGTTGTTTTTATTAATATTATTTTATTATTTTTTATTTCGGTTTTGGTTTTACAACATAAAGTTAAACTAAATGAAAATGAGAAACATTTCATAACATGTCAAGTAACGTCAAAACAAACAAACAAAAAACACTATTTTTAGGCTGACGAAGACTGATTACCCAAGGCTGATGTTAAATGTATGAAAAAATAAATAATGAAATTCTGCAGTAGGTGGCGCTCTAAAGCTGCTCATGTGATCTCATTTGCGTGTCAGGATATAACACACATATGGATGTGACAGTAAACAGTTCTCAGTGCTCTTAAGAGAATCAGGATGTAAAATATGCACTTTTCACATTTTTTTTTTTTTATAATATTTGAATTATTCAAATGCATACCTCAGATGAGGAGAAATATGTTTGTTAATGCCAAAATAAATTATTCATAAGTCAAGAAACTCATCTTTAGGTTTGTGTAAGGTACCTGTTCTGTGCAGTGCTGTGGGTTGCTGGGAACAGAAGCGACGGGCTTCACTCTGATGGCTGGTCTCTTGTTCTCAGGACCGGCTGCGAGGCTGCTGTAGGCCGGAGGTCCCAAACACGTCTGTCTCTGCAGCAGCTGGAGGATTCTCTGAATGTCTGACGTCATCTGAGACTCTAACCTGGTGAGATAGGAACCAGAGCGCTGTGAGAAAACTCTCAGAAAACATACTTCTGTGTGACTGAATGAAAATCATTTATGCATTTTTTTTTTTTTTTAAGAAATGAATACTTTTATTCAGCAAGGATGCATTCAATTGATCAAACATGACAGTAAAGACATTTATAATTTTACAAAATGTTTTAATGTTCTTTTGAACTTTCTATTCACAATGTTTCTCGAGCAGCAAATCAACATATTAGAATGATTTCTGAAGGATCATGTGACACTGAAGACTGGAGTAATGATGCTGAAAATTCAGCTTTGATCACAGAAATAAATTACATTTTAACATATATTCACATTGAAAACAGTTATTTTAATTTGTAATAATATTTCACAATATTATTGTCTCTATTGTATTTTTCATGAAATAAATGCAGCCTTGGTGAGCAGAAGAGACTTCTTTCGAAATATTTTACAAATCTTAAAGGCTGCAAATGAAAAAAAAAATAAAAATCACAAAGTCATCATAAAAATAGTTAATATGACCAGTGACATCAAACTATTGGTTTTAATTATCTGATTGCAGTAAAAGTCTTTAATTCTGTAAGCGCTTCATTTAGCAGTTCAGTTGTTTATTCTTGGATGAATAAATAATAATATAAATATTAAGTAAGTTAAATACTCTGAGCAATGAGCCAAGAGTTCAGCTCAGAAGAAAAGGTGTTTTGTTTTATTTAATTTATACAGCACTTCTCACAAAATGCAACTTTCAAAGTACTTTACAGAAAGTAATTGCAGTAAATGTCTTTAACTGGGTAAGGTCTTCATTTAGCAGTTCAATGAAAGGATGCCTTAATACTGTATATTTGACTTTATGTCCACAGTCGATGGGTGTTGACTGTTGTTGTACAGCAGGGGGAGTCCTTGCACTGATCTGACATCTGAATACTTATTTCCAGTTCATCACTTTACCTGCTAAACTTTCATGATGAAGATATTGATGAACTAGATTGTAGGGCAGAGCAGAGAAAGAGATGACTTCAATACAAGACCATTTCTGCTCCGGTGAGGCTTCAAGCATACATACTCGATAGAAACCATGAGCTGGCCTTTCATGAACATTTCAGAAGCAGCCAATTTTTATTATTAACACTCCTAAAAAACTGACATATGAAGCTTGAGGAGGCATGTTCGTTTTCCATCCAGGTAATGGACGTGTGCGGAGGGAGTATGATTTCTAGTTCAGCGGTGTGTATTCAATGAGCCGGCGCAGGTTTAATCTGTGTGTAAGACACACCTAGTCATTAAAACAGAGAGTCATTAACTGGAGCTCTCAGAAAACAAAGGAATAAGATGATCCCTCCTTTCTTGGAGTCTGCAGGCTGGCAGTGCTTCCTCTGTCTCTCATGCACAAATCCAAAAACACTCCGACTCAAAATGATTTCCTGAGCTGAACTGAATGGTTAGCGTTTCAGCGCAGCACGTCTAATGATTTTCTGAATGGAACTGAAGCTGTAATAAATCTTGTGTGCAGAAATACACAGCATGGATTAAACGTATGAGACACGGGCCGCATCTATTTCAAGTCCATGACTATATATATCTAGTTCATATGATATTAGGGATGCACAAATGACAAAAATCATAATTGTCGATTATTCCCTTTAAAATTGTAATTGCAATTATTAATTACAATTATCACAATTTACACTGAATGATGCTTATACTATTGTTAGAAGCAACTGCATGCCAGATTTTTATATAAAAATAAACGAGCTGAAATCACTCTAACTGATAACTTTTATTGCTTCTCTATAGTATTAAGCCTCAAATGTCAACTATACATTGGATTGTTTTTTCTTTAAGTAAAAAAAAAAAAAAGTATATGTATAGTAAAAATATGCATGGTATTATAATGTTATACTAAAACTATAATTAAAACAATGGAAAAACCCTTAAGATAACCTAAAGAAAAAAAAAAAACATCTTAAGCATGCAGAATAACTTAAGTGTACTTAGAACGATTAATTTCCGCTTTGAACGATTATGTAATTGTGGCATCCGTAATTGTAATCGCGATTAGAAATTCAATTAATTGTGCAGCCCTACATGATATATAAATAAGCAAATTTTTTAACATTGAGGTGTCACATTTTTACATGACTTTCATGATTATTAAGCATAATTTCATTATTAAATTCTTGTTGCTATATGTCCAGATGCTTTACTTTAGAGACTTCTGCATTTCTGATTTTTCTCAATTTTCATAATAAAATACAGTTAATAATTGTAATTAATTTAATTCACATATTTTAATAAACATTATCTATCTGCCCGTCTGTCTGTCTGTGTGTGTAATAATGCAAAATAATATATTATGTGTGTGTGTGTATGTGTGTGTGTGTGTGTGTGTGTGTGTGTGTGTGTGTGTGTATTTAGCATTACTGTCATTCACATTTTCCAGGAAAATGTGCCTGAATATGATGTCACAATGCAAGAAAGAAAGAAAGAAAGAAAGAAAGACATAGTATTGATCCAAAAACAGGCTTTATTGTTTTTAATAAAACCTCGTTGTTAGATTTTGTGGTTAAATTGAATATGACCTGTACTTGTGCTTGTCAGCTTGTCGTCTGATTCTGAAGATATGCAATGTGGAGCTCAGCAGATGCAGGATTTATGCTGCCTGGTGCATCTTTCTCTGTAAGCCAGTGTTATAGCTAAAAATACCTCCTGCTGTGATTCTGCTCACCCTGCTGCTCCACTATGTGTGTGCGCGCGGGCGTTAACTGCTGTTATCTAAATTTGTTTTGTCAGCTGAGGCTAATTTTCATGTGAATGTGAATGATAACCACAAGCAATGTTTTGTTTAGTAATGTTTATTGCAGGCATGCATGTGGTTAGTGTAATTTGTGGTAGTGTACGGATCCCCTGGAAACATGGAGTAATGCACCAAAAGACTGACAAAGCTCTCACAGATGCAAACAGTATTTGACCATTTCAGATGTTTCTTAAATATACTTATGTGACTGAAGGGACGCTACTAATATGATCAAAATAAATCAAAATAATTTATTTAATGCTGCACAGCAAAGCAAGATGAATTGAAAGTCATTTTTAATTTGTTTGAATAATTGTTTTATATATTTGTATTAATTTAATAAAATTGTTAAATGTAATATTTTTTAATTTAATACATTTAAAAAATGATATTATTATAATGTATTATATTACATTATTTTAACATTTTTAAAATGATTACATTCATTATCATTCATAATCATTTTATATCATACAGTAAGTGTCGTGTCATAATGGTGAAAATATATTTACTTATTTCAAAAGACTTATTTACTTCGTTAATAATGCACACACACACACTGTGCATGATACATCACTCACTGTAATTCAATTTATAGTTTAAGTCAAAATTCCAAATTAACTTAAGTGATGCTCCACCTATGAAACTTTCTTTTTCAGCTGATGCCACAAATTTCTGTTCCTTTTCCTTGTCATTGATTTGGCTCAATCCTGGTATGCAATGGCCACTTTTCCAGCCATTCACCTCCCATTTTAAAGAAAATCAAACATAGCAATATAAGCATTAATATAGAATATGCAATCACAAGTCTGTGTTTGGAATCATTTTCAGTGCAGTATGGCTCATCCAGAGCAGTTTCCTAATGAAGCCTGATCTGGGTTTTACCTGCTCAGGTGTTCCTGCAGTTGGTCTAGTCTCTGCTCCACTTCTCCATACGTGACGTCACAGTCCAGATCATCATCTTCAGCTGCGCCCTGGTCCTGCACAGCCGTGTCCATGTCTGCTTTCACACTGTCAGCTAACCATCCATCAGTCTGGATATCTAAAACAGCTATTAAATACACACATGCATTTGTGTCCACATCCAATTGTTGCAACATAATACTTCATTTGTCATTATTTCATTAAGCTTTTACTTTTTGTATATTTGATGCATCAGTCTTTTATGCAGAAAAGCCTTACCAAGCCATAAAATATATATAAAATTATATAAATACCATTCATTCACTCTATATCTCCAATAATGCCTTAGTAAGATAATAATTAAATGCGTAGTTTTATTTTCAAAACATAATGCAACGCAAAACAATGATTGACAGATGAACAAATAAATGTTTCTCAAACGCTTGATCATCATATTTGAGACTCTATGATATTTCTAAAAATGTTTGAATAATCACCTAAACCTAATTTGCATCAGTCCAGTAAGTGTTCATATTACTAACAATATCAAAGTTATGCTTACGTTTGCTTTCAGTGAAATCAGCAAAGATTTCACAGCAAAAAGACACGTGAAGCACGAGCCAAAGGTGAATGTTTGTACTAAAACAGTTTTGATCATTTAGAGGTCTCAGAAATTTGGTATCAGATAAGTCTTTTAATCTTAATGATTATAGTATTGCATTTTTTATTTTCAGTTAGCATTGATTCTCTCTGTTGTTTGCGATCCTCAGAACACACCTGTGGCCCATAGGAAAACCGAAAATTGTTGGCGTCTCGGATGCGTGTAAAGGGCCGCTGTCTCTGTGTTAGCGCTTGTATTGGTGTTATATTGCTGTGACTTTCCTATCAGCGAGACTCAGGACTGATAGAAACACTAAAGCCAATGGTTATCTCTCACACACACCTGCTTCTAGCAGAGCCAGAAGCACACGCTGATCACAGCGGCTGCGGCCAATTTCTGTCTGATCAGAGGCTGTGGAGGAACCAGAGATGAGCAGTGTTGTGAAATTAGATTCCTCCGGTACAGATTCACCTTCATGGATGGTCAGAGATGGAGAAGATGCTTGGCGAGGCTTTTCTTTAAAAGCACCATGAAAAGTGCAGATTGAAATGCGAGGATGGGGCACTTTTAAAGCCTTGAAGCTAAGTAGCATCAATTGTTTTGGTTTATTATTCTGGAAGAGATATTTTAAATGTGTATAAATCTGCTAAAACTTATTTTAAAAGTATAATAGCATATAGGTCCAAAGCGCACCAGCATTTGTACTCTACAAAAAGCAGCCTTCCTTACAGTTGCATCTGCACCAGTGTTATTTTAGTATTGAGATACTATTATAGTTATTAATATTTACATTTTTTTAAATATATTTTTCAGTTTTCATTTTAATTTTAGTTATTTTTTCAAAATTTAGTTAATTTTAGTCAAAGTTTTTTTGTCATTTTATTTGTTTTTATATAAACAAATATGTATTTATTTTAGGATAATAAATAACATTGATGATAATGATAATTATTAAATGTACTTCTAGTTATTTTGTATTCATTCAAATTAAAAACAAACTTCATGTACTGTAGGTAAACTAAATTAAAATGAGAAACGCTGCCTTGGCAACTAGCTGAAATAAAATAATATGAAGTGATTTTAATATTTTATTTTATTTCAAGTAACAGAAATGTGTGATTTTTATGTTTTAGTTAACTTGGTCTGCGCATTAACAGTTAGTGACATAGGAGAAAGTGTTTTAACATCAAAGAATGACACACATCAGCTTTCAATCATCAAGGAAACTTGCATGACCTCTATTATGTCCACTCCCATCAGATGAAGTATTGTACATAATCATGTATTATGTGTATTACATGAATAGATTTGGTCGGAACATGCTTGCAGCAAGTGCTGGGTTTGCTTTATCCACGACTGGCAATTTTACCAACATGTAACATACAGTACACTAAAGCTGACAATAAATTATATATTTACTGTATTAAAGGGATACTGTATTAAAAATAAATAAATAAATTCTCTCATTTACTTTATATTTATATATGCACCATTTTTTTTGTATTTGCATGATTGCAAAATTAAATACAACTGTAATGTTGTAATGTAACAATTTTCGTTTTTTAGTACTGCCCTGAATAAGCAAAAATATTCAGGAATACACAATATTCAGGAAACCCAATGCAAGAAAAAAAAAAAAAAAAAAAAAAAAAAAACCTTGATGAACATGGTAAACTGTACTTATTTTGTCTTTTGGGAAACATGTACGTATCTAACTTCTGAAAGTCTGAGCTAAATTATATTTTTGAACAAAAATATTAAATATCTATAATAAAAAAAAATTCTACTTTAAATGCATCTTTTAATAATAAAATTTTTAATAATTTGAAATAGCTCTTTTTGTGGCAGCATTGGTTTTTTCAACAAAAGGCAATTATTTTAATCCCTCTTTTGTAATTTGTATTACTTTTATGCTTTAATCATAAAATATGATTATTAATATTTTGCTGATTGTGCACACTGTGAGCACAACTGTAAATGGCTTTTATTAACATGGCACATTGGTACTGTAGTAATATTAGCTATAGGTTGACACTTAATGTAGCCACATTAAGTTCAAAATAATATGAATGGACATAAAAAAAAGCTGTTGGTTTTTTTTTTTTTGTGGCAGTATTTTAAAAAGTAATTTTAAAGAAAATGCAATTTTAATGATCCCTCTTTTGTAATTTTTTTAAATGATTTTTATGCTTTTTAAAATATATATATATATATTTGCTAAAATATATATATTTGCTGATTTTACAAGGTGTGTATATACTTATGAGCACAACTGTTAATTGCCTTTTATATTTCCAGGAACAGCTTTTTTAATTTGATGCCTCCACACCATGGAGGAAAGATTTTTTTTTAGTGAGTAAGGACAACATTTGTCTTTTCCTCACACAAAGCAATCGTATGACTTTATGAAAGCATTCCAAATATAGCATATGATTGGTATAGATCACTCTTAAAATAATTTTAGTTTTTTTTTGTCCTTTTTGGGCGCTTTGACAGACTCGTTCCTCATTCATATGGAAAAGGGGAAATTTTTGCATGAACTATTCCTTTAATATTACAATGACTTGATAATCACGTTGATTTGAGGGTGTTTGTGCACGTGGAGGTCATTTTGCAGTGGTTTGCTTGGCTGTAGTGCAGGAGGGAACACGTTGTGCTCGTTCAGGAGAGTTAGGGAAGAGCTGCTGCCCAGAGGATTTTCCTAAAGCCTGTAAAACTGGACGCACTCTGCCTTAAGCTCCTGAAAGACCCTGTTTTACCGTGGTATCTACTTCTCTCTCTCTCTCTCTCTCGCTCATCACGCTGCTTTAACCTGGATTTAGGAACAGACCGATTCGATCAATACTTGTTTTTAGAGTCTGAGCTCTGCTTTCCTTTTATACCCTGTCAAGCGGTGTTTTAAGGACTAACTGAAAAAGTTTTTAGGACGAATGTACAACAGTTTGTTTGTTTTGAAGTCATCCATCAAGCTGAAAGCACAAAATAGAAGTATTTTAAAATATGTGAAGGTCGATATCATTTTTTTTTTTTTTTACATAATACTATTGTTTTTGTCAGAGATTGTTCTTGAGGGATTACGGGCATCTCTAGACATAAATGACATCAAAAAGCAACAGACAAATGTAAATAATTCATAATTTCCAGGTAAAATAAATGATCAATTAAAACGTTTAGAATCGATGATAGAAAATATACAGTAAAAAAAAATTCTCTATGAAATTGTTTTTTTTTTCTCTGTAATATTTAACTATTGACTAGAGCCATTCAACATTACAGTATAATTGAGAGCTGTCAATTTTAACATTTATGTGACTAAAAAAAAAAAATGCTAATTTAAGTGAACTTAAAACAATGTTCACATAAACCCATTATAATGTCATATTTAGCTACCTAAAAATGTATCTACATCACAGCAGCTGGTTATGAGCTTATTTTGGCTGCTTTTAGAGCCTCTGCTGATCTGACACGCATCCTATTTTCTCACAGCTCTTTACCTTTTCTGATTTATTTCAGGCCTTAAAGTCTCTACTAATGAGCTTAGATGCTTACATGCATGCACAGTTTTAAGTCAGCTTTAACTGCCTTCTTGGTAACTTCATGACTTAACTGATGACATAACTACTACAACATTGCATGCTCGTAGTTTCTTTTGTGCTTTAATATGAAATTATATACAGTGTGTGCCAATGCATTTATGTTAGGGCTGTCAAAATGGAAAAACTAAATTTTATTTTTTCCTTAAATATTATTCAAATTTAATATGCATAATTTCAGTTAGGGTGAAGAAAAGCTTTTAGCTTCTCTCCTGAGGCCACAAGAGGGCGCATCGAGCAAAATATCACTGCACGTTTATTCAAAGCATAAGATAACATGACTATCTATGAAAAAGTGCATAATGTTTAAAATAATGTTTATAATCCAATTATAATTATAAGTTGCTTAAACAACTATAAACAAAATAGCATCATGTATGTATGCACAGTTTAATACAAAGGGCCAAAAGCCAATCACACAGAGTACAGTTTTCATTTAGAAACACAAGTTGAAGTGGGATGGGGAAAAACCTTGAGCTATGTTTTTTTCAAAGTTGAACATGCATTAATTTTACATGGGTTTCTAAACATGTGGCTCTTTTGTGCAAGACGCGAGTGCAACGGTGATAGATGTCCCTCTAGAAAATGCACGAAATATGCATTTTGTGTGAATGGCTTGGTTTAATTTTTGACGTAAACAAGATCTTCTCCACATTGATGTTCTCTTTTCCCACAATATTTGTAACCAACAATGCAGCAGCTCCGCATCTAGTGGCTTCAACTGGATAGGCTTACAAAAACATTCAAATGCAATTATACTTACATCGTCATCACATCTTGTGCTCCACTAATAAGGCTGCCTCCTTAACGCAAACCTAAGATTCGAATCCAACATTTTTGCATTCGAATGTGGATTTTTTTATTTTAAATTTGATGAATATTCAGAATTGTGTTTTTTTTTTTTTGACAGCCCTAATTTGTGTGTGCAGTTGAACAGCATGTGCTACGAGCACAATATGATGGCTGACAGGACAGGAAAAATTGTTTTTACTGACATATGGCCTGACAACATCTCATCTGACCGCAGTTCACTGTTGTTCTGCTGAAGCTCCTCGTCACCTGGATCTTTTCTGTGCTCGTTTGACTAACACCTGTCAATGAGGTGAAGGAGCACACGTCTGAAAAGTCTCACATTTGATGTGGTTGCAGAGATGTTCTGTGTCTAAAAAAATGCAATTCTTGTCAAGAAAACAGAAGCAACATTTGTGGGTGGAGTGGCCAACCGTAGCTCCGCCTACCCTAACTGATCTTTCCAATCTTTTCAAGAGTCTCTGCAACAGATACACAAATCAGTCTCAGTGGCTCATTAGTCACAAGCTGTGTTTGTGAATGAGTGATAGCTGAGGGAACTTTTTCTTCTATTAGACTGAAGTGGTTGAAATGTCTGAGTCAGACTCGATGAGATCGACTGAAACCTTTATTAAGCAAAATGGGCTTTTGGGAACAGACAGGAGAGCGATTGCTCCCAGACAGACCACATAATGAACACAGTGTACCTCTAGACTTGATTACACTCACTGTTTTTGACTGACTTTGACTCCAACTCCCAGCCATGTGCATCTGGCCAAATTGGACTAATTTTAGAATGAATAAGATGCACTTTATTTTAG